>NC_084804.1:31045111-31059752 GCF_963583255.1 Pyrus communis
CGTCGACCTTGTTGCTTACGCTTGAAGATACGATCCTCTGTTGCTTCCGCTTTCTCTGATTCGGATTGGTTTCTTTTTCTTTCTCGATCCGACTTCGTCTTCTCCTATTTCTCCTTTCTGCAATTTCTAGGGTTTCCTATCGTTCTTTTGCTCTTCTTTGGTACGTGCTCAATTTTGCACACCTTGTGTTTGTTGTATTGTCTCACTGACAAGTTGATCTTGAATTCACGATGGTGACTGCTTCACAACTACAACTCCTTCAATCTCCGATTACGGGCCTGATTTCCTCCATTTCTACGTCGGTTAATGTCAAGCTTGATGATTCGAACTATCTCAATTGGCACTTCCAGATGCAACTTTTGCTTGATAGCAATGGCATCATGGGGTATGTTGATAGTTCGATTGCCTGTCCATCTCAATATGCTTCGTCATCCGGTGAATCTGGTATCTTTTCTTCTTCTCTGAATGATGAATACATAGTATGGAAAATGCATGACCGAGCTATTATGCAATTGATTACTGCCACTTTATCTCCTATTGCCATGTCTTGTGCGATTGGTAGTACTAGCTCCAAGGATCTGTGGTGTAGGTTAAAGGAACAATTCTCATCTGTTTCTCGGACTAGCATCTTTCAGATGAAATCCAATTTGCAAACCATTAAAAAGGGGTCCGATTCGATTTCTCAATATCTTCATCGCATTAAGGAAGCTCGAGACTATTTGTCTGCTGCTGGGGTCTTTTTTGCGGATGAAGACATTGTTATTCTTGCTTTGAATGGTTTACCTGCTGAGTATAACATTTTCAGGTGTGTTATCAGCGGGCGTGAAAGTGTGATTTCACTGAAAGATTTTTGGTCACAGTTACTTGCAGAGGAAATCATTGTTGACAATTCAGTTCATAATCCTCTTATGACAGCTATGGTTGCTAATACAGGTTCCACTTACACAAAAGGGGCTTCGGTTCAGTCTCAGGGTTTCTCTCCTCATCATGGTCATTCTCAGGTAGCCACTGGAGGCTTTAGACCCTATAATGGGAACAAGAACAAGGGCAAAGGTCGTTTCAATCAGGGCTCGAGATTTTATAATTCTAGACCAGTGTTTTCCCCTATGGCACATATGCTTTCTCACTCTAATCCTGGAGTTCTTGGTCCATTTCCTGGTCAACAGTTTGGTCGTCCTTCTGCACCTATGCCTCACATTTGTCAGTTGTGCAATTCTGAGGGACATATTGCCCCATTCTGTGGAGCCTCTTCACATGAGTCAACAAAATGTCACATTTGTGGTCGAAGTAACCATACAACTTGGTATTGCTTCCATAATGATAAGGGTCCCAATTACATGGGAATGCATAACCCTTCTTCTGTTTTTCCACAGTCCTCATATGTTATGCAACCACCGCCTGTTCAGTATAATTCCTATCAAGCTCCTCCTCAGCATTCCTCATTCACACCTTCTCAGTTTCATGCACCGCAACCCCCTACGCAAGCCATGCACACAGTGCACAACTCTGCACCTCAGTCATCAAGTTCTTCAGGTCCTTCTCAAGTGTGGCTCACGGACTCTGGGGCCACCAATCATATGACAGCTGATTTGACTAATCTGTCCCTGGCATCACCATATCCATCAAGTGAAACAATTCACACTGCCAATGGGGAAGGTTTGAAAGTATCTCATGTTGGTCATTCTACTATTCATACATCAATTTCTCCAATCAAATTGAACTCTGTGCTCTGTGTTCCTCAATTAACTCAGAACCTGTTGTCAGTACATCGCATTTGCCTTGACAATAATTGCTGGCTTATATTTGATGCTTTTTGTTTTTGGATTCAGGACAAAACCACAGGGAGGATCCTCTACAGAGGCTTGTGCAGTAATGGGCTGTATCCTATCCACTCTTTGTCCACTTCCAATTTCCAGAAGAATAATCAAGCTAAGGCCTTTCTTGGACAACTGGTTCAATCTGATATGTGGCACCATAGGTTAGGTCATCCAACAAA
The DNA here is from genome assembly GCF_963583255.1 of Pyrus communis. Classification (NCBI taxonomy): domain Eukaryota; kingdom Viridiplantae; phylum Streptophyta; class Magnoliopsida; order Rosales; family Rosaceae; genus Pyrus; species Pyrus communis. The sequence continues at coordinate 31,047,108 of NC_084804.1, forward strand.
TAATGTTGTCTCTCTGATGTTGCATAAATCTAATGTACCTGTTCCCAAATCCTCAACATATTTGGTTTGTGACAGGAACAAACCATGTGCAGTCTTAGTGATTTTAATCCCTAAGAAGTAGTGGGGTAAGCCTAAGTCCTTGATATCAAACTCAGTGGTGAGAGCACTAATAACCTGTGTAATTGCACCAGAAGCATTGCCAGTTATAATGATGTCATCTACATAGAGAAGCAACACCACAATTTCATGACCAACATGTTTAACAAACAGAGATGAGTCAGAATATGTGGTCTCAAATCCCAAAGAAGGAAGAAACTAATGTACCTGTTAACAAATTATTGGCCTAAAATAATACATCTCACACTATCACTTCCTCTCAATTTGGTACTAGATATTGTTCATGCTTCACTTCTAAAGTGAGCTGCAGAGCACTTAACTCGAAACTACTTTCATTAGGACTATAGACATGCAGATTTGGAGTTTTCTGCTTACAAGGATATTAGCCAATTGGTCTTTTGATTTCACAAACGAGAATTGAACACTCTAATATTCCAGCTTCTCTTAATTGAAATATATGTCCACTTCAACATGCTTAGTACGATTATGCTGATCTAGATTATGAGGGAGGTTATTTGCAGCTTTATTGTCGCAATATATAGATTCATCACAAAATCAAAAACCCAAATTACATGACAAACCTCTCTAACCAAAAATGTTTACAAAGTCTCTTAATCATTCTTCTATACTCAGCTTCCGCACTAGGTATAACAACCACCCTTAACCGCTAAAATTAAGTAGAATGAAAACCAACACAATCAACTTTTTATACTTTGATAAACCAAAGAGGTACAATGATAAAATTACTGCCAACTGCTATATTTTCAATGGAAAAGTCTGCAAATTATTGGCACTTAGCTGCTACTATTCTTAAATTTGACTCATACCTGCATCTGACATGGGTGTAAAATGTGTGTTAATTACTAATTTACACCCACATCAGTATTTTATAGCATTAAAAACCAAATATAAATTAGATTGTACGCTACCAAAATAACAACCTCCAGTCTTTTTTTTTTGGGGTGTCTAAATTTTACAATAAGAGGAGGGGAAGTTCGGCTAAGCTACACAATGGGCAGCCTAATTTGGTGTCTAAATTAATCGCACTAGGTTTGAACCATTCGTGGATAAATGACCATAGTCGTCTGATCTTGCCCACCTCAAATAAGCTTGTTTAGTTTCCTCGTGAATTAGATATCTAGTTCGAGCTCACTCCCTTTGGTTTGGTTCCACATCACAAGTCTAAAATGGCATCTAATTACTGCAAGTGGTTGTTTGTTGTAGCTATGTTTTTCACATTATCAAATTCTTCAGCCTTGGCCGGCGGCGCCGCCCCTCCAAAACTCTTAGCACCAACCTTTCCTACTAATCTGCCCAATGTTGGATTTCCTCCTTTACCACTCACTACACTTTTGCCTCCACCTATTACTTCACTTCCAAATTTCCCTCCACTTCGTACTTTCCCTATCTACCCTCCACCTTCGTTTACCACTCCCACCCCTTAATTAAAACCATCAATATATATGTGTGTGTGTGTGTGTGTGTCTTTTATATATAGCAAGTTGGCATTTGCCAATACATATTGGCACTAACTAGGTAGATAATGGTGGATTCCTTCTCATCAACATATGACAAGCTTTTTGTTTGGTGTGCATTGGATTTGGATCACCATGCCTACATCTGTTTTGGGGACCTCAATCGTTTGACGTTGCAATTTGATTTGTTTAATTTGTTGTATTAGTAAGGTTTGTAATGCTATGAGAGTGAAAGTGCATCCCCTACTTAGTGCCATGGGAGTTAAAATGAGACAGTTGTAAAGGTATGGAATAAGAGACGGGCCACAAGAGATTTGGGTGCAGAAGATTTGAGGTTTACGTAATTTGCTCGTTTGATATTATGTGACCGAATAAGTAATAAGTACTTGAAAGCATTGTAGCTAAATCTCAATAGTTAGACTAGATGGTGATAGTACAAGTACTTTAACCAATCCCATGTCCTTGAGCTCTTGTAATATTCTTGTCCGGTATTAATTAGGAGTGTGCTATCCACACATCTAATTCTTCAATTCATCCGATCCAACGGCCGATAATTAGAAGAATGTGTGAAAAGGAAAATGGAGTGTGAATATCACACCCCATTAATTATATAAATGCATATTTTAGTTATGTATGCATGCATTTTCTACCATGCACGTAAGTTTTTTGTGAAATCAAACTCGAGATATTAGGTGCAATAATGAATGCCATTAATTAATTGAGCCACAAGTATTATGCGAGCAACTTATATCTTTTATCCATACAGTTTATGTGAGCTGAAGAAAAAATGAATAATTTTGCAAAGATAAATTTCCATGTAATCTTGTGGCGTGGTGGATTCTATGGCCCATTGCCCCAATTATTTGGCATTTCACATTTCTGATAAGAAGGGGTTACTTGAGCAATATTCTAATTTAATCTAAAACTAAACTAAACTACATATAGTGCAATTCGAACTTGCATGAAGAGGAATACATTGCTCTAGTCAACTTGACTGGCCCGTGTCTACCACATTTCTGAAAGATGCTACCGCAGTCAAAACAATAAATCTGGGAGTTACTAATAGCATCAACACTACCATGTAAACTAAAACTAAAACCGGAGATCCTACCATCCCTCAATCACCTACCAAAAATATTTATGTACAGAGGAAAAATCTCTTTACATCCACTTATAAAACCTGCCAACACCATAGCAAGAAGTTCCATGTCTTCTTTCATCTCCCTTCATCTCTTTCTCTTGGCACCAGCTCCTGAACCTCGGCCACCTTTTTTCTCCACGGCAGCAGAGGAACCACCTCTACCTCTTCCAGCTGGTGTCGCACCCTTCAAATCAAATTTTACTTGCACTCCTACAAAATATGAGGAACACACAAATCATGCATTCAGGAATAACATGCATTTAAATACAAAATTCAAATCATGCATTCAGGAACACACAAAGTTGATCAATCAAGTTGGTGACTTTCCATTCAGAAAAATTTTAATCATTGACACCAAATTCAGATCAATCCTTCACACCAGACGAGGCCATATGTTCGCATAAGCCATTGCAAAATTCAAATGCATTCAGTTAGTGACTAAAAGTTCAAACATAGAATAGAAACTACGTCCCCGAACTAGATTCACGAGAAGTAAGAAGATGGACATGCAAATCTTCCAAGAGCCTAAGATTTTTCCCTAATGTTGAGTTCTTTCCCAGCCACCCTCCAAATCTATTAAAACTCCTTTCTCCCTGCATAATAAGGCCAACTTGTGACGATAAGCATAAACCCTGTTGCATATATATGTATATTTCACAACACTTGGAAAGTATACAACTCAAAAAAAAATCTTATAAAGTGAAGAAATGGGAATTAAGTTGAACCAGTGGTCCAATAACAGCAAAACTTCTTTAAAATACTATACACAAAATGAACACATTTTCAAGGCCAAAGAGAGTACCATAACACTCTTTGAACTTATAAACTTGCAAGTAAAAGAAAATAAATACCTGCTCAAGTGTCTCTCCGTGCCCCCGCAACAATGCAGCACTGGTTATAAATATAAAATAAAATTATGAATAAATTCATACAGAAATTATCTCAACTTGCAGAGCTGATGTGAAGAAGCATACGGAATTATAGAGGATGAAAGACAAGCACTTTGGGAAACCTGCTCAAGCTTCCTGATTGTATTTGTTGTAAATTTGTCTGAGGAGGAGTACATCTTCCAAGCTTGTATTATACTTGAAATTAATTGTGTTTTTGTTTATAATATACTTGAGTTGCATACAAATAATTATATAACATGTAACAGGGACCTCGTGAATGGAGAGAAATGATAAGAAAGTTTATGTTTAAAGTTTTTTGTTCATATGGTTGTGGTTGCACAGATTGCTAAAATGTTGGGTTCTTGTGAATTTTTATTTTTAATATTTGTAGCAAAGGTTTGTGCTTGGAAAATAGTTTAATAGGTAAAGGTTTATGGTTGTGGTTTAATGGGTGTAGGTTTATTGATTGTGGATTGTAGGTTTTTATTTGGGCACATAGCTTGCAGATTTGAAGCTATTCTTAGGATACCAAAAATTGATTTTGCTTCACACTATCTTGTTCAAGAGTGTGCGAAGCTTTTTACATGTTGTAGTGTTGAAGCTTTTTTGTTAAAGCTTTGTAGATGAAGCTTTTTGGTTGAAGTTTTGTAGGTGAAGTTTTGTAGTTGAAGTTTTTTGGTTGAAGCTTTGTAAGTGAAGCTTTGTAGGTGAAGCTTTTTGGTTGAACCTTTGTAGGTGAATGTTTTAGGTTGAAACTTTGTAGGTGAAACGTTTTGGTTGAAGCTTTGTAAGTGAAGCTTTTAGGTTGAAACTTTTTGGTTGAAGCTTTGTAAGCGAAGTTTTTAGGTTGAAGCTTTGTAGGTGAAGCATTTTAGTTAGGCACATAGCTTGACTAGATGAAGTTAATCGTCGGGCACCACAAATTGATTTTGCTTCACACTATCTTGATCGAGAGTTGTGAAGCTTTTTACATGTTGTAGTTGCATCCTATGTTGAAGCTTTTGTTGGGCACCATAAATTGATTTTCCTTTACACCGTCTTGATCAAGAGTGTGTGAAGTTGTTTATATGTTGTAGTTGCATCCTATGTGTTGAAGCTTTTGTTGACCTACTCATGTTTGAAATTAATTAATGATTATTAATTGATTAATAACTAATTAATTAGTAATTAACAATTAATTAATTGATTAATAATTATTGAAATAATTATTAATAAGTAATTAATTTTTTTTTTTTTTTTTTGGAATTTTGAATTTTGAATTCTCCTAGCTTGCGTGGAAGTTCGACGACTTGATATGTAGGGCTTTCTCATGGGTTGAGTTTGAATTTCTTCGCCCATGTTGAACTATATAAGAAGGATGAGTTTCCACTTCTTACATTGCTTTCATTTGTTCATTTTGTAGTGATTTTTTGAAGATAGAGTGCTCTCTAGTTGAGAGGGATTCTGACAATGCTTGACACCATTTCAGGTTGGTAGCCTTCTTGATTGGATCAAATGCTTTCATTCTTGTTGAATTGTTTGAGTTTCTATGCATTTGGCTAAGAACATGATGAACTGGTGATAGAGTTTGTAAGTGAACCTTTAGGCTTTGATCCTTCACATAGTGATAGAGTTTGTTTCTGTTGTTGTAGATGTTAGAGCCTAGAGGTCCTAGTGATGAAGGCTCCCCTAGTTCTAGCTCTAGGTTTGAGCCTGCAATGTTAGAGTCTTCAGGGTCTTTGTTAGAGTCTTGTGAAGGGGAAATGTTGGATGACCTTCACGATCATGAAGCATGCATTCCACTCATTTCTCCCGAAGCTTCCGATGTAGGTCTAGGGATGTAACCTTAACCAATATTGGTTCTACCTTCTACATGTCGATGGGTGAGGAGGTTGCTCTTGATGCCATACCCATCTTTCGCTCTGAGTTCACGGCGGAATGCACTTGGTAGTGTAGGATACCCAGTAGTGTAGGAATGCACTTGGTGCATGATGAAAAATTGCTTATTGAGCCGCCCAAAGGTCACGTCATGTTCTACACCCAGATAATAGTGACGTTAAGGGTTAGCTAAGAAGTTATCTCTCATTGGATATGTGCCTAGACAACTCAATCCTAGTTTTTGGGATACCTTGATCGGGTTTTATATAATTTTGATGGAGTTTGGATTAGCTGAGCCTTCCTTCCATCAGTGGTGCTACTGCTATAAGATGCGCCAAGTGAAGTCATGCACTGGCTATGCTGAGTGTGCATGTTAAAGCGAGAGAGAGTGTATTGTCTTTGGTTAAAAAAAAGGCGTATTGCACTTGGAAAAACCGTTGGTGCTTTCTTTATAAGGATTGGGAACATGCTAGAGATGTTACACCTGAGCGACGTGTTCCTACACACTGGAGTTCGTTCTCCCAATGGAGAAATCCATTATCTTATGATGTTACTTTCCTTGATATCTTTCAAGGAAACTCTTCTAAAGTGTTATTTTTCCTTGGATCAAATCTAAGGAGGTAAATACTTTAGACGTCTTACTCATCAACTTACATTCTTGAATTCTTTGAAACATTTTGCAAAGTATTCAGACTTGTGTTTATTCAAAATAAATGATAGTTCAACCGAGATCGATCTTCGGTGAATGTTATACAACATGAGTAGTATTATGTTGTGGACAAGTGCTACTAACATCTAAGTGAATTAACCTCAACAACTTTGTGATTCATTCTTCTTTTCAAAAGAATAAAGATTCGGGCATTTCACCTCTATACGATTTTAACAAGAAGGCATTGGATTCGGATTTAACGATCCACAACATCCATCTATGACCAACTTGTGATTTATGTTTTAGAGGTGTCACAACTCAGTGGGATTAGTCACTACCTTGCAACCTTTTGGGTTTTAAGCATCACTATATTCTAAACAGCTAACACTACCACATTATCTCTACTATAAAGACAATCAATCAGATTACAATAATCCAATCATTCATTAATAAAGAACAATGTTTTGTCAAACAAAAAATTCATCCATCTCTTAAAATTATAGTGACAGAATTAAGTTCCTTATTCAAATTGGAATGTAAAGACAATCTTTGTTTTTCTAATTTCTTTGGTAGTTCATATGAGGAAGTAAGTACTATCTGCTTTCGCAGAGATCTATATTTTATTCATGTTCCGAATGTGAAGTACTTTCTCTTCTCTCATTAGTCTTCTACTTCTTATTAGCCACACTTTTACAACGATTGTGAAACATAGTTACTAATACAGAATCAAGCATTCAAGTGGAAGAACCAACTGTGTTGAACTATTCAAGAACAATTTAAAACACCTTCGAAAGGTGCGTTCTTGACTCTTGCAAGACATTTCTTGCAAATACCCATTCCAATGTCCATCCTTTCATAAAGAAAGTTTGTTCCCTTGGAGTTATTTCCCCTTCTTCATTTGACTTCTCCATGGACTACAATAGTCATGGTCCCTTAAACTCCCACTATCTCTCTTAAAACTTATTTCAATTGTGTTATACACATCAAACAACTATATAGTTTACAATAAACTTACCGAACCATTTGGATAGGGACTCAAAGGTGAAGTCTTTGTCTAGTTTCTATCTCCTGAAGTGGTTCAACACTTCAACACTCAATGATTCAAAATCATCATAAGTCCATGTTGATGGACTATTCTTGTCAATCAATCATTATGTTCTAAATATGATTACAAACTTTCACGAGTTGTTCAAGGCAACTCTCACTTCTTCATACAACAATTTGTAAGTGAAGAATCATGACACATAAAGTGTCCATGCCTTTGTGCTTACTTCTCAAGTTCCTTGTTCATTTAACAAAGAAACAAGCACTAGTGTTTGTGTTAACTAAGGGTTGTTCAAAGAAACTCTTATTTCTTCATACAATGATTTGTAATGGAAGAATTATGACACTAAAAGTGTCCATGTCTTTGTGCTAATCTTCTCAAGTTCCTTTGTTCATAGAACAAAGGAATAAGCATTTGTTGTTTGTGTTGTCCTTTTTACAATAAACTTATCTAACACGTTCTTCCAATGATACATTATCAATAGGAAGATTGTAAGGATGATACTACTTTGGTACATATACAATCCATTCAAGACAATCAATCTATGGGATTGTGGTACCAAGTCCGGAAACTAAAGCCTTCGGCTTTTTCTTTGTCAAGTTTTGGATAGTGTTTGCAAATATATCGGTAAATAAATACAGAATGAATATAATTGATTGATTTTAAGCTATTTGATCTGGGTCTTTAAATCAAATAGCACCACCCACTATTTTTGGGAAATTCCATATCCCTCATTGGAATTCGAGAGTTTTGGAGGAAACTCTTAGTAGGGTATAAGAGGCTCACTATTACCAAGCCCACCTCACAATGATAAGAGTTGGCTAGCATAAATAATAATGAGAGAGAATGCTTACTCATTTACATCTCATGTAAGTACCCATCTTATTTGGCCTCTAGAGTATGATGCCTCACAATAATATAATGTTGGCTTCATTGCACTTAGTTAAGTCATTCCCACCATATAAGTTTGGGTAGGGGGTTCAAGAACAACCTCACAGTGATATAATGTTGATCATTCTTGTTGCTAACCTTCACAACATCATGTATGCGTATAGAACTCCTCCTGAGTGTAAGCACATACTTTGTACTCCCCCATGATAAGGTGAAGTCGGTGTATAAGTCACAAACGATTGGAGCCTACCACGGTGGAAGGCCACGAAAGAGTGTTCAAAGCACTCTCATGCCTGTCAACTTAATAGCGGTTTAGTTGAGGGTTTTTAGGTCTCATCACATATAAGTATGCATTTTAATCTCATTAAAACAATTTGGTCCTATTACAACTATTGGTCCATGTGATTGATTTAGTAGTATATGATACTCCCACTATGCTTGTAAAATGATTTTTAAAGCAAGAGTATATGGTACTACTAACATAAGCTTTGCATTCATTGATGGACTATATAGTTGACTTAGGGCCTTAGGATGACTATGAACCTTTGATTCGATCCAACACGAGCCTAGTGTTGGATCATGGTCTAGGGATGGTGATTGATTTTACTTACGCGTTTAATCACATTAAGGTGTGTTTTCTTATTGGGCGTTGGACCCAACTACTCCAATTTCATGCATATCAAATAAAACAAGAGATGAGTACTTCAAAGTAAAGAAGAGCTTATGCTCTTTTACAACATTTGATCAAATCAAAATACTTTAAAGTAAAGAAGAGCTTATGCTCTTTTACAACTTTAAAGTAAAGAAGAGCTTATACTCTTTTACAACATTTGATCATATCAAATTACAACCAAAATCTAATCTACACATTTCCATGGTTCAAACAAATTTGAGAGACACATTTCACATAGCTTAATTATCGTAGGCTTAGGTTCCTAATCACCATTTCTTTAATTAATTAATCTTTAACTAATTAAACTTGAATGCAACATTGTCATTTTGTTTTTGTATCCATAGAATTGATTTAGATAGAGCTAAATGAAATGAAAATCCAATTCTCATTTAAAGATACAAAACTATTTTGTTCTTAACTAATTTGGGCCAAAATGCAATAACCTCAACTTTTGGGCTATATTGCAAAACACAAACTTTTGAGGTCACTTTTTAAAAGTACAAAAGTCCACTACTTCATGTAATTACAACTAGAACCTAAAAATTTCAACAAATGCAAAAACTTTATTAAAGGAGAAAAATAATTTGTTCTTTAGTGATTTTGGGCCTTTATGTAAAAATGTAAAATTTCGGGTCAAAGTGCAAATACACAAAAGTATCAAAACTTTATGTAATTGCATAAAAGCCCCAAAAGTACACCCATTATAGGGGTGGCCGGTTTTGGTAGGGTGAGTGATTGGGTGGTTTTTGATGAAAATTCAAAGTCAAGTATGTTGAAAAAGATAGGTATGGTGTTGAAATAAAATAGGTATGAGTGTGAAAGAAAAGTACCAATCATGTGCACCAACCATGACTAACAAAATTTCAAACACACTTACAACTTTCCAATCACTTTTTCAAAAGTGTCTTTCTGATGAAAAGTCACATGATTCATCACAAAACAAGACTTTATGTAAACAACCAAAAAACTTTGAATCAAAACACCAAACTTTTTGTTCTTGGTATGAACATCAAGAACAAAGCAAGAACATTGAAGAACATTCATGAAAACCCATAAGAGCTCCACGAATGTTTTCACTCAATAGAACTCAAATTTTCACTACTCAAAAGAGGGTTATCATCCTAGGGTACTTAGGGGGTTCCTAATGTCACTTTAAAACTCTTTTAACAAGACAAACATGAACCCAAAAATCCACCCTTTGGATTTGGCCGAATTTCCCCATAAACATGGCACCAAATTTTAGCTCCAAAATTCATGCTTAAATGAACATCTACAACTTTTGAGATGACAAATTTTCTAACAAAATTTACATTCAAAGAAGCAAGAATAAAGCTTGTAACAATTACAACATTCAAATCATAAACTATAAAAATACAAAACCCAAAAGGATTCACCAACAGTACCTAAGCTCTGATACCACTTGAAGGAAAAATTTGTGAAAACAAGTTCATTTGAGCAACATCTATGCATGCAATTAACAATTAAAGGTGGAATCATGCTTGTATGCACTCAAAAACAAAACTTTACCCATGAAATTCAAGGCCTAGTAGTTGTGGTGAACCAAGACTCAACTCAAGAAAAAAGTGAGTTTAGAAATGTTATACCTTTGTTGAATCATGTTTGCATAAGCAAGGGCTAATCACCCAAGAGAGAGGGCCTTCATTCCTTACTTTTTAGCTCCATGGATTTCTTGGAGAATGATGGTTGGATGGATTCTCCAAGTTCCCAAGAAAGGGAACCTTTAAGTTTCCACACCAAGGAGAGACTTGAAGAAGAGATAAGTGACCTTGGAGGAGGATTGATACTAGTAAATCCCCTCCAAAGGGGCCGGGCTCCTAGAGAGAAAAAGAGAGCTTTTGTTCTCTCCAATTTGCTCAAGAGAGACCCCTTATGAATTTTGGCTATAAAGTCCTTTATATAGTCACTTCACTTAAGTGACAAAAAGAACCAAAAAACTTTCATTCATGTTATGGCCGACCTTCTAAAGGCTTTGGGCTGTTTGGGCCCTTTGGAGTATTTAGTCATTAAGTTATCAGACAACTTAAGTTAATGGGCTTGACGGTTCTAAGCCCAATGGGCCTTGAGGTCCACTAATTACTCAAAAGCTAAAACGAACTTATTCGTTTGATTAATTAACATATTAATTAATCCTAGCCATAAATAGTTAAACCATTTAACTATCCTTACTCATCTCCGTTGTTTCTTCAATCTCTACCTTACACGGTGTACAATGCGTTAGGTTTCTTTTAGTGAGGCAGTGGGCGATTAGAACTCTTCAAATCGATTGTGAATTGAAACTTACTTTCAATTCTCCCTTTAGTGATTATACACCTTTAGGGCTTCCACAAACTATGAATGACACCTAGCAGTATGTCATTACCCAAGCTAATTAGAAAAGGTGGAGAACCAATTCAGTTTGAGATTTCAATGCAATACGGTCTTTCTCTAATACAATACTCTTGACCACATTGTTTGGTTTGATAGTTTATTCATGTCTACTATCCAATATCATTATTCTCTAACTTATATGATTACCCTAAACGTGATTTGGAACAACTTCCTAAATCTCATGCATACTTTGGCCAGAGATTCTTAATCATATCATAGAGAAATCTCCCTCAACGGTTTGAAGGTTAGAGATTCCTTGTTGTGCATTCACTTGCCTTCATGGCTAAGTGGCTTAACCCCAACTATGTCATGGACACCCTCTGACGAAGTGACTTTGACATGTCAAAGATCAAGGACCTAACCATAAGACAACTATGATGCCTCAGGTCAAAGAACTACTTTGCATTATCCCAACCATGAGTTTTCATGTGACATGAGTATGAGAATTCCTTGTTGATTGCGTTCAATAGACTCAAATGCTATTGAGCACCTACATGCTTGTCTTGGTGTCAGTCACACCAATGACTCGAGACCAGTCATTCTCTCTAAGAGAAGACATAGCACGTACTGATCTTAACGGACTGTCAATGCCCAATTGGCAATCCTATGTTCAGGAACGTTTAGGATATATATAAGAAAGAGAATGGTCTCATGAATCTAACTTCTTTAGGTCACATTCTCCCAATTACATATTCCTTGGACTTATCGTTTAAGCATATAACGTTTATATGAGACGCCTTTAAACAATAAACTTTGCCTTTTATATTAAACAAGATTAGTTTAATCTGTAAAATGTTTGTAAAGTATCATCATATGATTGGCTTTAGGGCACATATCCTTGGTTATCTCGATATTGTACCTTACTCTTTTGATTAAAATGAGATTATTGAGGATGGAAATCTTTCCTCTTGCCTTGAGATTGATATGTTTGTTGTCCTGGTGAAGCGTTAGGTAAGTTAGGGGGAGATGCAACAACCGTCTGAAGGTTGAGGCATTATCTCTTGGTTGGATCTGACTCTCATTTCCCATTTGTTAATAAGGGATAACCATATGTGGTTTCCTTTGATATGTCATTGCTTCGGTGGACGCATGGTTGTAAGTATGTGCCATCACCTCAGAGTAAGTTTTCCAAGTGTTGGCATTGATCATGTATTTGAAGAAACGATCATGTAGGTTTGCCTGAAGGCTTTGAGGGCAGTCTTGTCATTTGCTTCAGCGCAACGAGAATACTCATGGCTGAAGCGGCTGGCATACTTATGTAGTGACTCATCTGGCTTCTGGCGAATTGTGTATAAGTCGTTTGCAGAGTGCAAATGATCGGTCTGGAAAATGTGTTGAGACAAATAGTTTCTTCAGCTTCTTAAGGGAATTTACCGTCTCAGATAGAAGATAGCAATACCAATTCAAGGCTCCACCAAAGAAGGTGGAGAGGAAAAAAAGACATCTTTCTTCATTAGTATGCATCTGGTATGCCATGGTGGACTTAAAGAGGTTAAGGTGTTCAATCGGATCCTCCATT
>NC_084804.1:31059952-31159952 GCF_963583255.1 Pyrus communis
GAAGGGGTTGGTGCCGTGGTGTAGGGCTGAAGTTGCAAGCTTCCAGTGGTTGTAGGTTTGGGGCACGAGGAAGGAGTGAGACTGTGGGTGGCTTGGTAATTTTGTGGGTGTCACTGGTCTGTTCAAAGCTTGTAATGTTCTGGGTGTTGCAGGTTTATTCAAAGCTTACACTTTTAGGGGTGTCGCAGGTCTGGGGCACGGGAAAGAATGGTTGCTTTGATTTTCAAGACATCAGCAAATTGAAAGCTTGTTGTGATCTTAGGTTGAAGGTTGCAGAGGGAGTCACCGTGGGGTGGGGTAGGTTGTCTCATCGCAGCTCAGAGAGGTAGGGTGTCGCAGGTCTGGGGCGCGGGACGAGAGTGAGACCGTGGGTGGTTGGGGCCAGTGGGTGAGGTGGTTGCACAATGGGGCTTTTGTGATTATTTCTAGGTTTTGATGGGTGCTGCTGCTAGAGAAATCATTGGGGAGGGGTCACTTGGACTAAAAGGTGGGGGTCTTTCATGGTTTTGTTTGAATATTTGCTTAATCTGTTGGGTGGAGTAAATTGTTGGCACATATGGGAGCTGATATAGTCACCATAAAATGTACAAAAGGATCTCTGAATTTTGTCATCAATCCTTAGCACAATATTCAATGCTTCTTGACTGTATTTGTTGTAAATTTGTATGTGGAGGAGTACATCTTCCAAGCTTGTATTATACATGAAATTAATTGTATTTTTGTTTATAATATACTTGAGTTGCATACAAATAATTATATAATATGCAACAGGGACCTCGTGAATAGAGAGAAAGGATAAGAAAGTTTATGTTTAAAGTTTTTTGTTCATATGGTTGTGGTTGCACAGATTGCTAAAATGTTGGGTTTTTGTGAATTTTTTATTTTTAATATTTGTAGCAAAGGTTTGTGCTTGGAAAATAGTTTAATAGGTAAAGGTTTATGATTGTGGTTTAATGGGTGTAGGTTTATTGATTGTAGATTTTTGGATGTAGGTTTTTGTTTGGGCAAATAGCTTGAATAGTTGAATCTATTCTTAGGACACTAAAAATTGATTTTGCTTCACACTATCTTGATCAAGAGTGTGTGAAGCGTTTTACATGTTGTAGTGTTGAAGCTTTTTGGTTATAGCTTTGAAGCTGAAGCTTTGTAGGTGAAGTTTTGTAGGTGAAACTTTTTGGTTGAAGTTTTGTAGGTGAACCTTTTTGGTTGAAGTTTTGGAGGTGAAACTTTTTTGTTGAAGCTTTGTAGGTGAAACTTTTAGGTTGAAGCTTTGTAGATGAATCTTTATGGAGATGATAGATATCAAATGTACAAGCTTGTCAGGCTAGTCATTGGGTTTGTGGTACAGTAAATTTGAACTCTTGTAGAAGGGAATTGGGGTTTAGTTAGAATTGGAAATTTTGGCTGAAATGGCTAAATCTTTTTTATGATAAGGTACGATAATCATCAAGATGGTGATAAAAAAAAAGGTATAAAAGGATAGAACATTAAAAAGAAGTGAACCTCTAAAAAAAAATCTTGTAAGGACTTTCAAACCAGAATCAAGAAAGAAAGAGGCCACCATTACATAATAGAAGAGAAAAGAATGTAATCACTTAATAGAACTATCCTTAATCAAGATGTCTGTTATCATGTCCGTTTCCTTGAACTAAATCCACCTTATGTTGCTCTACAATTCTTGCTCTTGCAAGCCTATGTGCTGCCTCATTTGCTTCTCGTCTAACATGACAAGTAGCAACCCATGTGAGCAAAATTCTATCACTTTCCCTCCACTTGTGAATACACTTATACTCACCTTTTATTCTTATTTTTAATTATTTTTTCTTACTTATTTTTCTTGCAATTTAGGTAAATAATAATTCTTTTAAATTCCATAAGAATTAAAATTTCAAATTGATTTAACGCTCATGGGCATTAGTGGGTGAAATTTTCAAATTTTTTTTCTAAATTGTTGTGTTATACGTGAAAATCAAATAATTTCAGAGGGCGAAGTTGGGGTTTGTTTCTTTCAACGGATGAAATTGAAATAAGAAAATCTAATCCAACGAATGATTCATAAGTAATGAAATCTAACTTTATCATAATTTGAACTTTTAGGTTGAAGGGTTCATTAAAAGAAATTTAAGATAGCACGTCCAAAAGATATAGCCACATATAGAGCCTGAAAGATATAACCCCTCGTTAGGAGAGATTCTTTCATAAAGCCCCAACGATTCTTTGGAGTTCTAAAATGGGCTATATCCACCACTCTCTTATCTGTCCCAAATTAGGTATATCATCTCCTCGTTGTTGCATAGCAGCGATTGCATGTCAGAATCTCCTTCAAATTCTACTTCAGTAGCTTGCAACTCCTCTACAAACATGACGGCCCTTCTTGCAGCAATCAACTAGCTCACAACGGTGAAACCACGTCCACATGCCCACCTGAGAAAGCTGCCATGAAATCCCCTCTGTTGTCCCTTACAGTCACCCCAAAGCCACCATATTTTGCCCTCTCCTCCCAAGCTCCATAGAAGTTCCATAGACTCAACCCATGGCTGGTTTCTTTGAAGTTTGCTTTGTTCTAGGCCGCCGTTGTTTCTGTGTGGAGTCCCAAAGTCAAAATTCAGATAACCAAATCTTTGTATGTACTTGAATTTTCATTGGTGGTAAGTGAGAGCCAGTCCATAAACCCAAATTCTAAAATTGTCACCTTTATATGTTTCTTTACAATCTTTATGATCAGAGAATTCGTCTTTGACATGTGACGTATTTTACTTTTCAATATGATCATTGAATTTTTTTATTTTTTTTAATTTTTTTACTATCAACTTGATCATCTATGAATTATTGAAACCAAATATGTCAATTTCACATCTTGGGACCAAATAATATGTAAATTTAATTTTAAATGGACAATCAGGAAAGAGAAAGTTCGGAACATAGATGTAAAGAGATGACTTGGAAAAATGTGTTCCAGGACATTCGAAACAATTAGACCTCCGACATGTTACCTCAGTAATGCCACTTTAGTTGCAACATGAGAAAATGTTTTAAGTGGAAATCTTATCGCCATTGTTTTCTTCTTTCTACACTGTTTTTGGTCTCTCTTGAGTTTTGGTGTGGTCCCATAAAATCAGACGTGTTGTGGACTCAAATTCTATGATTGGTGTGGTGACTGGTCAATTCTTTCGGATATGTCAAATTTCCAGACATATGAAAACCCTTCCAAAAGGTAATGCTGACCTACTGCCTATACTCGCAAGGGCAACGGGAAGAGAAAGATTTAGATGAATCGGTTATACAGTCGCGGTGATATTTTGGTTTAATAACCCTTTTGAAATAAGAAGCAAGTGGTAGATTATCTATGTGGTTAGTATAGAATCCCATTAGTAATCTTTATTAATTAATAAAATCCTCTGTTTTTTTTGTTTTTTTGGACAAACAAAAAGTGAGTTACATTATTAGTTCTTAGAGGATAGAGAAATCGATAAAGATCTAACCTGCATCAGAATGTATGAGCATCATTGCTTTCCGCCATTACGCTAAAGCGTCATCTGTGTAATGCACACTCTATTTGAGTTAGGGTCCCTGCCTCTCCCCCTTAGTGAAAAAGAAAAAACAAATAGATTTCAGCATTGAGAAATGCAGAAATCACTCCCATAGTACAATCAAATTTCAGTGTTACTGAGGTTAATCAGGTAGGCTCTGGGAACAATTGCTCCAGAAAAGAAATCTCGCAATTCCTGTTGAAATAAATAACAAAAATAAAAGGAAAGAAAAACCCTTATATAACCAAAAAAAAAAAAAAAAAAAAAAAAAAAAAAAAAAAAAAAAAAAAAAAAAAAAAAACCTTTGGAACACATAGTCAAACATGTAGCTGTATATCTATTTCCTTCAATCTGTCGTTCTTATTTTCAGGAGATGGAATTTCTCCACTTCCTAGGTGTCTTTCTAGTCTGCTGATCTGCAGCCGTTGTGTGCTCCGGCCCGATGTTCTGGTTTTCTAAATTTGTGTTCTTTGTGAGTTGTTTGCTTAGTTTCTTCCACCCACTGCTCCATGCCGATGTCTGTTTATTCTTTGACATCTTATCAAACTGTCTCTGCAAATTCTCCATGTCATGCTGGAGCTCTAGGTGCTTGGCTTTCACACTCTCCAGTTCGAATTTAACCGTGTTAATGTCTTTTTTGGCGGCAGCCCATCCTTCTTGGAACGACTGCGGGGTCCCTTCGAGTAGTGTTTTTCGATTCGAAACCATTGGCTGATACTGAGAGTCTACAGCTTCTTTGAGGGAGCTTGTGGCTAATGCATTGCTTATTTTAACTTGTTCACAGAAAAGGACCTGCACTACCACTCTCAATGGGAGTCTTTCGTTTTGGGCAGCATGCATGCAGGCATCAACTGATAGCTTTTGGCAATCCATCACCCGGCAAAGCCTCTTCCTTTCGTGCTCAGAAAGTGTTGGATGGGCCTGTTAAATTGATAAAGAGATGAGAACTCTTAATCTAAAGCAATTCAGCAACAAAAATGGCGTAACGATTAATGAGAGAAACAAAAGCAATTTCTCAACGATTGTTCATCAAGTCTATAAACCAGAGGCAAATGACATTGTTGAGTTGTGCTTTCAAGTCATCATCACACAAATCGACTTGCAGCACTTGCTATAGATATCAATGCATCACATATAAGCATTTTGTTCACTTCCGAAAATGTAGAACTACTAGTAAATTAGCAATACATGGCTCAAATATTCAAATTAGTAATGTCTCCCATTTATCGAAGCTAAAACAAGCACACATCCATGTTAATTAAAAAGGTTCACTCATAGATTAAAATTTGCCTGCACTATATAATGTGATTGATACATTTCTCTACGTTGCAAACTTTACATCTATGTTTTTCCCCTTCAATGTGTATTCAAAACATGCATGAAAAGGCAATTTTTTGTAAGATCATGAACAGGCAAAATAGAAGGAGCAATTCCAGGACAGTAATTTCGGGAGAAGGATGTACCTTAAGATAGGAATCAACTGCTCTATAAAGTCCATCATCGCAGATCCTTGCAGACTCGGGCAAAGCTTCTGCCAGTACCTGAAACTTTGTTAGGGAGAGGCTTCTATCTCTGGACACCTCTGTAAGATAACTATCAACAAGCCTAGCTACCCTCATCTTAGCATTTGGACCAGTAGACCTTTGAAGGTCATCATAGTGCTTCCCAGGGAAAGATTGTTGGCTTGGACTTGAAATTTCCGTCTGTTCTTGAACCAGAAAGTGCTCCAGAAGCCTTTGAACAAGATCCACGTCGTACATAGTTTCACATTTATTGTAAGAAGGAATAAGAAGATCCGCCAAAGTAGCCTGTTCGAACTGCATTCCCACCCGTTTTTCCAACTCAGTAACCAAAGCAGGTGCTACTTTCAGCATGTTTGCCATTCTCAAAAGCTGAAGAAGGAAGCTGCACGAGACACTATCCTTCTGTGGTGGGATTATGCTGATAAGGCTCTCAATGATCATCCGTTGATCTTTGGCCTGAACCCTTGAAGACTCATCTTTATTTCCTGCCAGAATCATATGAAGTCCACCTTTCCAACTACCGCTACTATTACTTGTACTATTGCTGCTGTTGCTTCCTTCATCAGCTGTACCTGTGCCTTCGTTGATCAAACCTGGAAGCCACTTAGATGCGTAATGCATCATTGCAGCTCCAATCAGTTCAAATCTCATCCCCTTTACCTTAATTGCGGTAATAACTCTGACAAAATGATCGATCGTTAGAATCGAAACATCTTCAAACCACCAATCAGGAGGGACCTGCTGGCTTCTACTTGGACTTGAGTCCTTCATGTCACCCCAGTTTGGGCTAGCAACTTTTGTTGGCTTTCCAGTGTATGCCCATCTTATCCCTTTTGGATTGGCACAAGCTTTCCAAGCAATAGACTCGCTGCATCTTCGGACAATTTGAAGATTTTCAGCCCACGGTGACAGCTTCTCACAGCTTTTCAACACCACAATGGAGTCTCTCCATGAGGATAAAACCACATAGCTAAGAAAAGCCTCAGTTTTGAAGATAAGGTTGCCTTCTTCCAAGTCCTCTGTCATTTCAAGGTACTCTGCAGCACATCTCAAGCCTGAAATATTTGCTGCTGTTAGATCCACAGCAATTCCATAGCAGAATTTCGCAGCTAGCTCGAAGGCCTGTGGTCCACCAGGAAGATCATCCAAACACATCTTACTCAGGTCCGGGTTGCGTAATTCATATATGACTCTGTTGATCTTTCCACTCCTTGAAAGCAGGGGATACTTGGACAACACAAACATAAAATTTCATTCTCTTAAAGTTTACTTGTAACAAAAATATTAGACTAGTAAGATTTCGGATTAAGGGTTCGAACGAAGTTTAGTTTTATACCTTGTGCAAGTGAAAATTTACATCCCCAACTTGAACTAGCAGGTCGCTTGGGATATCACTTGCTACATACCTATTAATTCAAACAAACCCACCAAATATTTTAATCAACTTTGCTAATTGATATCCACAACAAAGCATGCATACTGGACAATTAAAATCTCATTTAATCAGACTTCAATTAATTAATATAATAATTTGATAGTTCATAGTACATACCAAGAGTTGCCTTTGAGCTCAAAGCCATCAGTCTTAACATTGTGCTTGGATGAACAGAGAACTCCATTCTTGTAATCTCTCCCTCCAACCGACTCAGTCTCAGAATCCCACATGATTTTGGAGAAATCCCAGAAAATTCAAGCTGGAATTTTCTCGGGAAAGTGGCAACAAATAGCAGTGAAAGTGAGAGCAGTAGAAAGCAGAGAGATAGCGCAGTGAAAACTGAGATATGGGAGGAGGGAGACTAAAAAGGGAAGAGTAGAGTGGTCTCACTCACATGGGGTGCTTGGAATTATCTTCAATTGTCGGATTCTTAAGAGGTTTCCAAGAGTTGTTACAGGCTGTGGAGTAATGGGCATGGTAAGTACTGTTTTGGATCACTCGCAGCCTCCTTTCTTTGCTTCTCTCTGATTGTTTAGTTGTTTCTCTTCTCCCAAATGCACATTCCACAGAGAATTTCAGAGATTCAGTTTCTTAACTTAGATTATTCACTCTCTGTTGTTCTCTCATTTTATTTTGGGCAATTACAAAGAATGATGACTTTTGACATTTAGTTGCAGAAATAGTCATTGTTTAATAACGACCTCATACAGACCATATATTGACGGCACAATGATGATATAACAACCCCACAACAATGACATAATAACAATGGATCATTTATGGTGGACCTAACATTTTCTTGTACGATCTGTTAACATAACATGAAAACGACACGAAAATAATTGATTTCGGGTCAACATGATAACTAATCGGGTCGTTATCAGATCATCCGTTAACGGGTTTACACGTGAGTAACAGGTGGGTAATCTATTTCTACCTGTTAAAAAAAAAATTATTTTGATAATTTTTAAGTTAAATATGTACTATTTGTATTATCTTCTATATAAGTTAATTTTTTTTATTCATATTATTAGAGTTTCTTATTATATTACTGCGATAAATTTTACTTGACATATTGTCCAAAAATCAAATCAACTAGTATAGTATTAGTATAGGTAAAAAGGCAAAATTTCAATTTTAGAGTCAACAACCTAACAAAGTTTTTTTTTTTTTTTTTTTTTCTCGTCAAACTATAGAGTTGTAAGATTAGGGAGCCAACGGAGTTTGAACCCACACCGGATGTAAGGGCCACACTTCTCTCCACCACTGTGGTAGACGACCACTTGCACCTACCAAAGTTTTTTACTTTGTCTTATACAATCATACTCATAAAATGTTGTATACTCTTAAAAATTAGATTAAAACATTATAAAACACATTAAAAAAATAAAAAATATCAAAGTAAAAACAGATTAAAAAATTATAATAATTAATTTACAAGTGCGAAAAATGTGAAAAAATATGCAAAAGCTTGTGATCACATCCTCTACGCTTTGAGTATGAGCAAATCGTATTTTTAAACCCTAAAAGTCCTCTTGAATATTATTTTTAGGGGAGTTCAAAATAAATAAAAATTCATAATCAAAATAAATAAAAATTCATAATAATTAATGTACAAATGTGAAAAATGTGAAAGAATATATAAACGCTCATGATTACATACGATCATGATTACATCCTCCATGCCTAAACGATGGTTACATTATTCCTTAGATTTGTAAAACTCACCAAACCCTCATGAATAGTATTTTTTATTTGAGTGCAAAATTGAAATGTTCATAATAATTAATGTAGAAATGTGAAAAAATGTAAAAAAAAAAAAAATTTACAAGAGAGAGTTGAGAACCTTTGTGGATCATCTTTGCATTTGCAAAGGCTATTCACCCAAAGTGAGGGTTTTCATTTCTTTGCTATCTTTTGCTCCTTTGGATCTTTTGGCTTCTTAGATTTGGATGGTGCTATAGGAATGAAACCTCTAAGTCTTCACACCAAGGAGAGATGTGACGAAGGGATGAGTGACCAAGGTAGAGGGATATGCTAGTTTTCCTTTCCTATAGTGGCCGACCTCTTAGAGAGAAGAGAAAGAGTTATGTTTCTCTTATTTCTTCATATAAAAGCCCTAAATTAGGGTGATGAGGTTATAATGTTCTTTATATAGTCTCTCAATCAAGTGACTCAAAGAATACTCTAACTTATTGTCTCTTTTTGTATAGCCAGCCTCTCAGGGTTATTGGACTTTTGAGCCTTCTGATTTTTAAGTTGTCATACAACTTAAGTTACTGTGTTTGACAGTTTGAAGTCCATTGGGTCTTGAAGCCCAATAGTAACTTAAGATATAAAACAAACTTAATCATTTGATTAATTAACATATTAATTAATCCTACACATAAACAATTAAACCATTTAATTTTCCTTACTCAACTCCGTTGTATTCTTCAATCTTTACCGAACATGGAGTACAATCCATTAGGTTCCAGTTAGCGAGGTAATGGACGATTAGAACTCTTATTAATCGCTTGTGATATTTTGACACGCCCCAACCCCAATATCCCCAAATACCAAGATGGGCACATGTTGGTCGACACCCGAGGGTGACGAAACCATTTTAGCATGCATGCAAGTTATAAAGGAAGGATGAACGTAAATAAATTAAGTAAATTTAAATATAATGAAAATGTGTGGATGTGGGAACGTGTTCAAAGCATACAATTAATCTAGAATATTGAGAAAGGAATATTATAAAAGATATGAACAAAGGAATGGGTCCCATACTGAGAGAGCTCGAAGACACTGATGCGGTTATGTCTTGATGTCAGGATTGTATGCCTCGATTCTAAGCCCTGAAGGGGGCGCAAAACAAAATGTGAATGGACCAAAGTTTATAATAATAATAATAATAATAAGAAACCTCATTTTTCTTTCTAAACATAATAACCCCTTGTTTTGAAAACACATAAATAATACTACATAGTAGGTACATATATATAACATTACATACTAGGTTTTTCTAAAAACTCTACATGCTATAAAAATGTTAGTATGTTAATCATCTCTAAAAGTGGTAGTGAAGCGCCTGAAGGCAAAACCAACGAGTCTCGGAAATCAACACGACGATGTACTCAACTAGGGGTATCATAGTCGCCCAAAAGTATAACCATCACCCTAAGGTGAAGCTGTATGACCCTGGGTTACGCCAGTGAAGAAATATGGTAGGTCCTATCACTCGAAGGTGAAGCTGTACGACTCTGGGTTACGCCAAAGAAGAAAATATAACATAACACACCAACACTAGCCGTGGCTAGTGAAGCTATCTGACACTGGTTTCACCAGTGAAGCTGGGAGTATGTCATAAATATCTCTCTACTCATCAACTGCATCCTATGGCCATAGACAAATACATACTCATGTTGTGTGTATGTGTTGTATGATTACCCACTAATTAAGCACATAAAACATAAATTATATTCTTTCCAAATCAAACCTCAAAGCTTAAAAGCTCAAACATCATAAATCATATTCGTAAATCCTTAATATCTTATAGGCATAAAAGCAATAGTTCATAAACCTTTCATAAAATGTAAGTTCGATAAATCATAAATAATGCATGAAATGTAAAATCATGAAATCATGTTTTTCATGAATGCAAGCCTAGTATCAAATAAAAATCATGCAACATTAGAAGGGGTCCATTCACAAATACTTTGTCGTCGAAGAGTCGTTCGAACTAGGGTGGACGGGATCTCCACTAACAAACGCACCTAAGCACATAAAGGGACCAATTAGTAAAACTCTACTAAAATGATTGAATTTAGGAAAACGTAGGGAGACTTTGAAATCAGGGCGTCAAATTACCCTAAGAGGGTGATAGGAGCATATTTAGGCGACTTAGCTAGCTTATTCTTGTGCATTTGTGTTATTATTTCTTAGTTAATGTAGTATTTCAACTCATTTTCGTGTGTTTGTAGGTCCAAAGGGTCAAAGTACCAAGAAAGTGCATTTTGGTGCATTTTGGAGTAGTTTTGGGCACTAAATGGATAGCTTGTATATGGGCCAACATGGATGGACGAATTTGGAGTTCAAAAGGCTAGAAATCTGATAAGAAGATGAAAAAATTAAACTCAAGACAAAGTGGATAAGGAATTAGCTCAAAAGAGGAAACATTATCCAAAACCTTATCCAACATTATCCAAAACCTTATCTTATCTTATCCTAACCTAATCTTGTTCCACCTTAATCCTAGCTGCAAGTGGACATAAAAACATGATTTCTAAAAGCCTTATCTAACCCTAAAAGGGTGTTGCAGCCTTCCCCCTTTTATCTCTTCTAGAAAACCCAAAATCAGCCACAAAACACCTAGTTTCTAGAAGGCCCAATTTTGGACGAATTTCCTAAACCTTTTTCCTTTTGGATTCTGATTTATAGGGCCTCATTCCTTGTGGATTTAGGTTACACAAATCCTTTTATGAAACTAATTGGGCCAAACCCTCTCCTAAGTGGATTTAACTCACTTGTGCCGAACCCTAGGGCCCTAATCCAATAAATCTGCTAAGTGTAACCCTAATCTAATTAACCCTAGGACTATATAAACATATTTTCAGCCACAAATTCGGATGAACCCCTTATGCCATTCAGAAAATCATTGCTGCAAACCCTAGCCTCCATTCTCCATCATCCATTCAATCCCCACACCTCCATACACAACCTGCCGCACTCTACCACCATAATCAGCCATCCTTCATCATCCCAAGCAAGAATACATCGTTCATAATCCCCAAAACCACCACCCACATCTTGTGCCGCAGCAAGGAAGAAGGAGGAGAGCCCTAGACGTGCATGCCATTCGACTTGGAGTTGCTGGAACGTTTTAGGTGTAATCTTTCTTATGTGTTTTCAATGTTTAATTTCAAGAATCTTTGCTTTGCGAGTGTGAGGAACTAATCCCCTTTTGGCTAGGGGGCATTTCGAAACCATGACTATATTTGCATTATGATTTGATTACTTCCAATTGTGAATTCAATTTACTTATCTATTTGAATTAAAACTTGTTTATGTATATGGATTGAGAATGCACACTTAATTTGCATGCATAAATCTTATGCTAGGATATAAGGAAACTTCACCTAATCGTTGTGAACTTATATTCATGAGTAGTAAAGGTTGTTAGTCACAATCATGTTAAGTAAATTCTTGGCATAAGTATCATGCGCTTTCATAGTTATGAACACCTCGTCAACACTTATGATTTTCATAGAACTTAATGATCTTTGATTGTTTTTCTATTATGCGCTTTCATGTAGAGAACTTTTGAGGAATAATTTGATTGCAATGCGCTAATTCCATTCAATTCAATGACCTAAGGAAAATCTGAGAGTTAATTTAAGCCTACCTAATTAACTTGGGGTGTTGAGGTTCATGATTCACTGAAAAAGCAACTGGAGATTGTTTTGTATGCAAGTATGTCATGTGTGGAGAAAGACCTCCTAGCTAGCCCATCATCCATCTAATTTCATCAAATTCGTGAATTCTGCCTAGTTTAAAGTCTTGTTTTTGTTTACTTTATTTTCGTTCAAAACCAAATCCACCTTTATTTTAGAGTGTCTAACTAGTTAGAATCTGTTTTAGATTGTGTTTTCAAGTGTTTTGAGTCAAGTTAGAACCAAATTTCGTCCAAATTTGTGTTTAGAGTCAAATCTGCCCAGTTTGTGTTTTTAGGCAGTTTTGAGTGTTTTTAGCTTATTTTGAGTCTTGTGAACTTGTTTTGAGTCTTTTAAGTCGAGTTAAGTGTTTTAAAGTTTAGTTTTATCTATTTGAGTCAGTTTAAAGTGTTTAGCAATCCCTCCTAATCTCCGGTTTAAGAACGATCCCTCCTTACTTATATACTACAATTGTAAAAAAATGGTTAATTTGTGTGTTAAGTTAATTTTCGCATTTGAGGGGGCTCAGGAAAAATTCGTAAAAAGTCAACAAAAAAGTCAACAGTTGACCCAAAAAGTCCACCGAGATGTTGAGCCTGTCAATTATGTTAAAACTTCAGAATTTCACTAAACAAACACTAAAAACGGATTCTGGGCGTCGAAATTAGTTTAGGAGGGTTTTTGGAAAAATTTCGTAAAAGTCAACACAAGGAATATTTTGGATCCAATTAGAAAACGGGTCGAGTCCGGTTTATGGGTCGTTGGGTCAAGTTCCAGGGTTGGGTCCTGGTCATATTTGGTTTAGATCTAGGTTCAGGATAGTTAGGTCGGGTCAACCTGGTTTCAGGCCTTGGGTCTTCCGGATTCTAGGGCTCCGTCCATTCTCAAATCTCAACTAAAACTAGTAATCCAATATACCAAATTGAAGCCCAAGGAACAATGAAGATTATTATACCTATCACGCGGCCAGCCATGACTGGAGTTGGCCGAAAAATGGCCTGCAACTCGCGGCATCCCTCGCTTGAAACTGGGTTCGTCACTCTCGCAATTTGTGTGCAAATTTGTTGTTCAACATACATAACCTAGGATAGAATTAAACCACAAGGATGAAAATGAAGGGATTTTAAGTATCCTGAGACTTACCCTAATCAGGAGGACGAGAAATCTTGCCGGAGCTCCCCTCCACATCGTAGCTCGGTGGTCCATGCGTCTTCATTCAAGTTTCGAGGATGCAGGAGAGGGTTGGGGAATGGTGGTTGGTGACATGATTTCCTGTCATGAAAAATGGTGATGGTGGTGTGGTTTTTTCGTTTTACAGAGAAGGGAGAGAGTCCGGGAGTGAAGACAGAAATAAAGAGCTAAGAGAGGGAAAGAAGAGTCACAAGAAAGGGAGAGAGAAGGCCCACAAATGATGGTGGTTTGTGGTGCTCACTAGAGATGATGGCGAGTAGGTGGTCTAATGTGCGTGTGGGTGTGCTCGGGGGGAGAGAGAATGACAAATGAAAATGAGAAAGTTGAGGGAAGAGATGAGAAAGAAGCGAGAGCTTTTGGGGGAAGAAGGAACACGGGGCAAGAGAGAGTGAGAGTTTGAGTGGGTTGTAAGCCCCACATGGCACACAAAACAAGCCCATAAAAGACAACATGAAAATATCTCCTGGCTTAAATTATCAATTTACCCCCGACATTCCGAAAATTCATAAAATTCAGAACCGATCGTTACATATCCAATACGATTCTCTTGTCTATATGATTACTATGAATGTAGATTAGAATGTACTTCCTAAATCGTATTCTTGTGCTTTGACCAGAGACCCTTGAATTATATCATGGAGTATTCTGCTTCAACAGTTTGAATATTAGAGATCCCTTATTGTACATGTGCATGCCTTTGTGAATAAATTAGTGATCCCAACAATGCGCGGAGCAAACCGTGAGGTTATGATGCATTGTCAAATTATCAAGGATGTATCCGTAGGACAATGTGGTCTCAAGTCAAATGACTACTTTGTATTTTCTCAACTAGTGATTTCTCATATGACATGAGTATGAAAACTCCCGATTGATCATGTCCAGTGAACTCACTATCTATTAAGCACATACATACTTGCCTTGGTGTCTTTCACCAATGACTTGAGATTAGTCAATCTTTGAAGAGAAGACAATGATATGTAGTGGTCTTATAGGGTTGTCAATTCCCAAATGACAATCTTGATCAGGAACATTTAGGATATGTGTATAAAAGAGAAAGGTGTCATGAATCTAACTTCTTTAGATTACATTCTCTTTATTACCTATGTTTGACCCTTTGTAGGCGTATAACATTTAATGAGATGGCTTTAAACAATGATCTTCGCCTTTAGATTAAACTAAATTAGTTTAAAATGTGAAATGTCTATTAAGTGTCGTCATTAGCTTTTAAGGCACATTTCCAATACCACGTGAAAAAAATAACTAAGTTGTAGTTGGAGTTGATATCCATGTAGCATGGTGCACCATCTATGATGCACTCCGCGGTATAGAAGGTCCAGATTCAAGTTTCTCGGATCAACGGTTCGAGGTGGTTATATTATGGTTTTTTTTTTTTTTTAATTGATGAAAAATTCTTCTTACTTACGTTTTTTTAGTCAATTGACTTTCAATCTCAATCTTTGTGTTGGTAATTTGCGACGCAACGACACAGGTAATTTGTGGTTACGTGGCTTCCGACTCTACATTGCAGTTATTGTTTCATGTTGTGCTTATCGGCTTGATTTTTTTAATGCCTTTTGCTTTGAGTATTATATTATCCTTCAGTGCCACTTAATAAGAAGCAATTGAACAAACAAGCAGAGATTAGTACACCAAGCCAGTAGAAAACAAACTACCAACAATGTATCAAAGCAGCCTAATAGGACATTCCATTCTCGCAAAATAGAGTCAATATATAGGAGCGCAATGGTTGATTTTCAGGGAGCTCAACCGATGTCTAATACTGAAAATAATTGAGTTGAGAACCACCACAATCCTTGCGGTTGTTATGCTCCCTCTAAATAAAATACACAGTAGCGTCAACACACAACTTCCGCACTATAGATGAAAAAGATTTTCTGTTCCAAAAACCAGCAGAGCACACATTAAAAAGAGGTCAAGTGAGCCTTAACCATGGTACACCGCACCTTAAAATCACTGAAGAGCAAATAGCTTGAGTAAAAAGGCACTCAAAGAAGAGGTGACAACGGGACTCCATCACACTAGAGTAGAGGATGCATGGCGGCACAAGCTATATTCTATTCAAAGTAGAAAGCTTGCATTTAACATCCAGTGTAGATTATGACTGAAGCTGCCTCATGAATTATTAGTTGAAGCTGCCCTCATAGCGGTCCGTCTTATCAACCTCCTCCCTACCTTTTTGCTTAATTGGAAATTTAGATATCTATAATACATGCAATAATCACAAAGATGATTTGGTTATACCGATACACAAAAAGGCTGAGATTGTTTCGTGAAGAGAGAGAATCCACCTTGGATTCTAACGATTATGTAAAGCACTGAGAGTGTGAGAATTGGAATACATGAAATAAATATGCTCTGCTAGATTTGCAGAGGCAAAAAATTCTCTCCATTGCTATCCCTCTCAAATTTCTATTCTTCAATTATTCATTTAAAACCAGATTTTCTAGCTTATAATAACATGGCCTCAGAGCCAAGTTCGATCATTTAAATCCGAGCGTAAAACTGTGAATCTCTTGAGCTGAATCGAAGCTCACTCGAAGCTCGGTGAAGATCGCCAGAGCTCCGTTATCATCTGAAACATTTCAACCCATTCAGACCAAAGATGTCTGGATCTGGACGCTCAGAAGTGAAAACTCCAATTTTCTCTAGTGAGAACTACGAGTTCTGGAGAATCAAAATGGTGACAATTTTCAAATCACATGGGTTGAGGAATCTGGTTGAAAAGAGAGTTATAACTCTCGATTCGAAGAAGAAAAAAAAGATTGAAGGATCATCAGAGGATGAGATCAATGAAGAAAGCGTCGTTGAGTTGATGAAAGATGCGAAGGCTCTGGGAATTATACAAAATGCAGATTTTGATCAAATTTTTCCCACAAATTGCCAACACTGAAACAACAAAGATGGCATGGGATATATTGTACGAAGAGTACCATGGTGGCAATCAGGTTAGATCAATAAAACTTCAAACTCAAGCATAAGTTTGAATATGATAGAACGCGTGATGATGAGTCTTTATTTGGGTATCTTACAAGATTAAATGAGTTGATTAATCAAGTGAGAACATTTGGAGAAATTCACCCTAATGAAAGGCTTGTTCAAAAGGTTTTGATTAGTCGTAGTAAACCATATGATCCTATATGTCTGGTTATTGAAAATACAAAATGTTTGGAGACTGTAGAATTACAGGAGGTTGTTGCAATCTTAAAGAGTCAAGAACAATGGTTTGATTTGCACATTGTTGATACAACTGAGAAAGCTTTTGCCTCACTCTCTATGAATCCAAAAGAGCAGAACAAAAGTGGTTATCATTCTGGTTCATCCAGATTTCAGAAAAATTGGAATTCCAAGGGTAAGAAATGGGAATCAAAATCAAAGTTTCAACAGAGATCTCATGTGAATACTTACGATAATGTGAATTCACCTCAATCAATGAGCCAAGAGGGTACAAAACCTTAGTGCAAGGTGTGTTCTAAGTATCATTTCGGTGAGTGTAGGCACAAAGGAAACCTAAATGCTTCAATTGTGATAAGTTTGGTCATTGGGCTAGAGAATGTACTACATGAAAGGTAGTGCAAAAGGCAAATAGTGCAAGTCAGATGGAAGTGTCTGGAAATTTGTTCTATGCTAATAATGCAATTACTGACACAAAAGTAAATAAAGAATGGTATATTGACAATGGTTCCAGCAACCATATGACAAGGAATGTGGAGCTGCTTGTTGATGTGATAACCAATGTTGCAGGCAAAGTTCAAATGCCAACTGGAGATCATGTAAATGTTGCTGGAATGGGATCTTTAGTTATTGAAACAAATAGAGGTAGAAAGTATGCTAGAGAATTAATGTATCTCCCTGGTTCAAAAGAAAATTTGCTTATTCTTGGTCAAATGGATGAACATGGATACTTCTTGTTATTTGGTGGAGGGGTGTGCAGTGTGATTAATGCTCCATCATTAGATTGCTTGGTCAATAAAGTGAAGAAGAAAATGAACAGATGTTATCCACTGACTCTTCTACTTGAGAATCAAAGTGCAATGAAAGCTAGTGTCACTCACTCTTAAGAAATTTGGCACATGAGACTTGGACACCTACATTTTGGTGGCCTCAAGTAATTGAGAGACAAAGACATGGTTCATGGCTTACCTCAACTTGAAGATCATAGTGGTTTTGTGAAGGTTGTCAATATAGGAAACAACACAGAGAAGAGTTTTCAAGCAATCAAGTGCAGAGATCTAATGCTCCACCTGAACTCATCTATGTTGATCTAGGGAAAATGATTCAATTGCTGAAAAATAAGTACTTCATGCTCTTAATAGATGATCTTACCAGAATGACTTGGGTATGTTTTTTAGATACAAATCTAAAGCATTCGGTTGTTTTAGAAAATTCAAAGCTATGACATAATTGTAGAGTGGTTTCAAGATTAGATGCTTGAGAAATGATAAAGGGGGAGAGTTCAAATCATCTGAATTTGATCTGTTTTATGAAAAAGAAGGGATTTAAAGACAGTTCAATCTAGCATCCACTCTATAGCAAAATGGAGTAGTGGAGAGGAATAATAGAACAGTCATTGAGATGGCAAAATCCATGTTACATGATAAGGGAATGCTATATCATTTCTGGGCTGAAGTAATTCATACATCATGGTATATACTGAATAGATGTCCCACAAAGGCTCTGAATAACATTACACATTTTGAAGCATATTCTGGAAGAAAACCAAGTATTGCTTACTTAAGAATATTTGGCGCATTATGTTATGTGCATGTTCCAAGTGAACACAGACATAAACTTGAGCCTAAGCGTTTCAAAGGAGTATTTGTGGGATATGCAACCTGTGAAAAGGGGTATAGAGTGTTTGATCCAATATCCAAGAAACTTGTCTTGTCTAGAGACATTGTTTTTTATGAAGAAGTTGCTTAGAATTGGAAAGAGAATTCAAATCAGTCTCCTCTCACTGCTGGAAGATTTATTTTTGACAGTTCTAATATTGAAAGCAATGAGAATATGATGTTATCTCCTGTATCACCTACATCACCTTCACTTGGAAGAAATCTGAGTGTTGAAGACTTTGGAATTCAGACTAATCTGTTCTCTTCAGAGGAATCTACAAGCAAATTAAGTCAGGATGAGAAGAATACTCAGGCATTTGATCATATACCATTGAAATAAAGGAAACTAGATGAGGCATTGGCTCGGTGCAACCTGTGTATCTTAGATCTAGAAAAATATGAAGATTCTATTTGGTTAAAGGCAATGAAGGATGAATTGTTTATGATTAAGAAAAATGGTACCTGGAAGCTAGTGGATAGGCCAACTGCAAAACCTGTTATAGGGGTCAAATGGGTCTACAAAACCAAGCTAAACCTTGATGGATCAGTTTTGAACAATAAAGCAAGGTTGGTTGCATATGCACAAAAGCTTGGATTAGATTAAGGTCTACAAAACCAGCTAAACCTTGATGGATCAGTTCTGAACAATAAAGCAAGGTTGGTTGCATATGCAAAAAAAAGTCTGGATTAGATTATAATGAAACCTATGATCCAGTTGCTAGGTTGGATACTATCAAGACTCTAATAGCATTGGCTGTACAAAAGAGCTGGAAATTGTACCAATTAGATGTAAAGTTTGCCTTCTTGAATGCAGTTTTACAAGAAGAAGTCTATGTTGAGCACCCTAAAAGATACAAACTACATAAAGCCCTTTATGGTTTGAAACAGGCACTAAGGTCCTAGTATGGAGAAATAGAGACTTATTTCTCATAATGTGGCTTTGAGAAAAGCTTCAGTGAACCAACATTGTACATAAAGGCAAGGAGAGTAGACATTTTGATTGTCTCTATATATGTGGATGATATAGTATACACTGATAGTTGTAAGTCAATGCTAGAAGAGTTCAAGGAAGACATGAAGAAGAAATATGAAATGACATATTTGAGACTTCTCCATCACTTTCTAGGGATGGGAGTAATTCAAGCTAACTCGAGTATCTTCATTCACCAGAAAAAAATATGCAAGTACCTTGCTGAGCAAGTTTGGACTAAATGAAGGAAAGTCTGTAACAACTCTTCTTGTATCAACTAAGAAGCTAACCAAAGATGATGGAAATGGACCTATGAGTGAAGAAATGTATAAAAGCATTATGGGAAGTCTCCTATACCTCACACGCCACAAGACCTGATATAATGTATGCAGCAAGTCTATTAGCTAGATTTATGCATTGTCCTACTAATAGACATTATGGAATTGGAAAGAAAGTGCTCATGTACATCAAGGGGACTCTAAATTATGATTTGGAGTATGTGAAGGGAAGAAAAGCTTGTCTAATTGGTTATTGTGATAGTGATTGGGGTGGATCTTTGGAGGACAGCAAGAGTACATTAGGGTATGCATTCTCATTTAGCAATGGTGTCTTCTCTTGGGCTTTAGTTAAGCAAAGTTGTGTTGCACTATCAACTGCAGACGCTGAATACATAAGTGCATCTGAAGCTACAACTCAGGCAATATGGTTGAGGTTTGTCCTAGAATATTTTGGAGAGTTACAAACTGATGAAACCCCCTTTCACTGTGATAACACATCTACAATTGCCATCACCAAGAACTATGTGTTCCATCAAAAGACTAAGCACATTGAGAGGAGATATCATTTTATCAAAGATGAACTGCAAGAAGGCATTATTGATTTAGTGTATTGTCCTACAAAAGAGCTATTGGCAAACATCTTCACAAAGCCACTCGCAAAGGATCATTTCAATTTTCTCATAAGCTTGCTTCGAGTGAAATCAGCTTTAGACTTAAAGGGGAGTGTTGAATTGTAATTAGGAAATAAGTTGTGTATCAAATGTGTGTATTCACTTGAGTTAAAATACCAAGTGTGCAGCTTAAATGTAGTAAGGCATATAATGCTAGGCGTAATGATCCTAGAAATTAACTAGATCTAAGGCTGAGATTGTTTTGTGAAGAGAGAGATTCCACCTTCGATTTTAATGATTATGTAAAGCACTGAGAGTGTAAGAATTGGAATAGATGAGATGAATATGCTCTTCTAGATTTGCAAAGGCGAGAAACAACCTTCTAAAAAATTCTCTCAATTTTTATCCCTTTCACATTTCTGTTCTTCAATTATTCATTCAAAACCAGATTTTCTAGCTTATAACAAGTGCTGCCTAAAAGTGACCTTCAATAGAGAGGAAGCTTCCACCAGTTCTAGGAGAAATTATAAAATAAGCACTTTGTTTTAGTCACTTGATGTAATTTAATTCTCTCAAAAAATTTAAAAATCACAAAAATATTTCATTTCGTTTCTTTTGAGTTTTGAAAAATCTGAAGTCACAAATTGTACATGACATTTGTATATGTAAATAAGAAATATCTTATGCAAACAACCTGGTGAAACTTTAATTTTCTACATACATGATGTTCATCTAGTCTTATATATAGTCACAAAATATGCGAACAAATAAAAGAAATTCAACTACATAAACATGCATCATTAGAAGTTGATATTGTTGTTTGTTCCATCTTAGTTGCCTTGACCTCATTGAGAACATCTCTAGTCCATTGGGTAAGGTAGGTCTCGTTGTGTCCTATTTTGCCACTCTTGTAGATGGACATGCATCGACGATCATCTTCTCCAAACTCGCATGGGTCCCCAACTGGATCCCGCCATGCACCTTTGTGTCTCATGCCCGACCAGCTAGCGATCCATTGGAACACATATTGTCCTACCCCGGCTAGCTTCAGCCAACCTTTGGGGAAGAACTCCATCACACTACTGTTTCTGTTCATTAGGAACATATTGGTTAACTGCGCACCATGCGGAGATACCAGAACGTCTGTCCTGCTCATTATCTTCACCTGCGTTCACCCAATCATATATATACTTAATTATGTTGATATAAGGAATATTTAAGCATGTTTTAATCAAATTTATGCACATTGCATCATTTTGAGAGCCGGTTAACAATGGTTAACGCTTTCAAACATACTACAATTGGACCTCACTAACCTTTACTATCACATGACATTCTTAATATATTAGTGCAATAATATACGATTATGTTGTTGGAAATTATATACTCTAATTATTATTATAATATTCAATTTTTGTATGAATGAAAAATAAGAGTCATATGTCATGGTTGAATTCAAATTCATAAGTTGTATATATTCATTGGAACTTTAGGCAACAGCCATAACATTTCAAAACGGGTGGCTTGAGTTCTATATAAACACAAGCATCCCACCTGTCTAAGAGGATTAAGAGAAGAGTTTTCTCCAATGTCTTAGTAAAAATTCGAGTCGTGTCTTAAGAGTACGGAATATATGAAGTTCGCCAGAGTCCGAAGATTGAAGTGCTTTGACTTCAGATTATAGATTGTTGAATCCTGGGAGACGGACGCCTACCGAACTACAAGCACAAGAGTAGGGGTGAAATTCGATCTTTAGGACATTGCATTTATGCAAGCCTCAATCTCCATCAGTTTTTCTAACTTTCTCTTTTGTTGTTTATATTAATCTCATACATAATTGATGTTGTGAATTTCTTTATAATTATTATTATTGTAATTCTTGCGTTATTTTCATATTTTCTAATATTGCTCCAAAAATCTAAAGACAAAATTTCTTTATGCAATAATTAGAAAAATATGGATTTAAGAAATAATTATATTGAGAAAGTAGGAAAGAATGATTTGAATATATGTTAGTGAAACTGTTGTTTAATACTTTGAAACGCATGCATATTGCTGTGAAGAATGAAATGGGCAGTTTGTTAAGGGATTGTTTATTTAATGTTTTTTTCCATTTAACATTATTGTTGTTGGTTCAATACTCTAAAAATTAGACATTGTGAATGGCGATCAGTTCTTATGATATGTGATTAGTTTTGCCATTTCCAAATTTCGCCAACCGTTGTGCTTGTTAAATGGTTTCTTAACGATGTTGTTATGGAGTGATTCCTCTAAGAGAATCAAATTGATATGCAGTATTATGAATCCCATTATTTAACATGGAAGATGGTGGCTTCATGATCTAGACAAATCTTGTCTTGATAGGGAAGATGCAAACCACTGCATATGTTTTAACGAAGCCATATCTGGGCTTGATATATCAGGCTGATGCTTGGTTAATTCGTGTTTAAACTTGTCAAACAAAAATGGTGCTTCTAACCAACACAATCAGTTATGATTGGTGAGGTTCGTGGTGGGCTGAAACAGACATGATTTTCTATTTGAATGGATTTATATGTTCAAATAATAAATAGATGCCAAACAATATGTGAAGGTCTCCAAGTTTTCTCAAACGGTACGAACACAAGGATAAGAAAACAAATTGGTGAACCATTCGGTCATTGGTTACGGACAGAGATGGCGTGGTCACTAGTTTGGTTCTTTTCAGACTATAACCATATCGGTTGCAGTGATAGTGCCGTTTGGGATATAGAAAAGCTGGAGATTCTGGTTTCCAAAAAGATACAATGATAACAATTTTCATCATGTGGTTAATTGCTGCAATTATTATGAGATCCGTTTAAAGGTCATGTTCTGTGTATGTCTCCTTTATGAAAAGAAAGACGTTGGTTAAGGCCAAGTGAACGCCAAAGTGGTGTACTAGATTCATACAAGTTCATGAAATGGATCTTTTTCCCAGAAAGGAGATGTGTTATCAAAGTAGAAAATTTTGGTATTGAAATATGTCAAATGCCCTTTGATTTTTCTACCAAAGGGAATGTGATGGTTGTTTGATTCTAATTTGAAATGAACATGAATATTTTATTTATTTATGAAGAAATATCATGAATGTGTAGTTTGAAAAGAGAACTGTGAAAAAACGTGCAGAAAACCACACAAGAAGGTATTGACGTTATTATTTGTACAAGCCTATGCAACTCTTTGCAAAAATGTGTTATTAGTGCTATAGAGAAACAGTTTTAGGCTAGTAATTGGCACTAGACACTACCGTTGCTAGTAATTAGTGTAGTGTTAGAATTGTAAAGGAAGTGAGACTAGTACGAGTACTAGCAAAAGAAGAAGATCAGTTTTATGATAAGTAATTTTACGGTGCCCATGTTAGTCATGGATGAAACCAAAGGAA
The DNA here is from genome assembly GCF_963583255.1 of Pyrus communis. Lineage (NCBI taxonomy): Eukaryota > Viridiplantae > Streptophyta > Magnoliopsida > Rosales > Rosaceae > Pyrus > Pyrus communis. The sequence continues at coordinate 31,083,158 of NC_084804.1, forward strand.
ATTCATTTGAGAGGAATTATACACTCGAAGTGTGGGGGTCTTTGGGAAAAGAAAAGACTAGACACTAATTAGACATGATGATGTTTATTAAGTAAGCATATGAATGTTCATGCATGTTAGTCATAGTAAGGCAAAGAATAAATTAGAAAGAGTAATTTGCATGTAAAAGAGATAATAAGTAATATCTCTTATTATGAATGACTTTTAACGTGTGAAGAGGTTAGAGACATTCTTTCAATTACCTTAAATGTGGGGGAAGTGTACTTTCTAGTGTTAGCAAATTATTGTGTAAGGCCTACCATATGTTTTGAAGACTTAACATTGGAAAACAACTACTCTCATATCAAAATATAATTTCATAAGATGGATTGTGCACACCATTAAAGATAGTCAACATAAATGGTACCAAATATTAAAGGTTTGACTAAAGAGTAAGTTGATCATCGAGGGGAATGAGGTTAAGGCCAACACAACTAATGAATCAATCTGACGGAAACCTAACTTAGTTGATTGGAGATCCCATGGTTGAAGTTCGATAGGCAAACTGGTTGGGCATGATTCAAAGAAGTTAACACACTATATACCACATTCCTATGATGGAAGAAGTGTGTTGTCTGCAGAAGATTCAGGATGTATATTTATACTTAATGACAATGATATCTTATAAATAAGAGGAATATTGCAGAGTATTCTTAATCAGTAGTCACCTATGTGAGGGTAGAAGTGGGTCGCTTCTATGAGTATGAGATGGCTAAATTCTCTAAAGCTCTCATGAATCTGGGATTTGTTCAGGACCAAAATGAACACAAGCGTATGAACCAGAATATATTAGGATTAGTGATGTGTGTTGCATATTGTCTCTGTTTACTACTACGATGAATAGTTCAAGATTCCATATTCACTACGTCAACAAGTAAATCCAATAAGTATTCACTAGGGTAGGTTCAAGTCCCAAAAACACCTCTCCCGATGCATCTCTTGTCCGCTTGTACTCTCAAATTCTTCCTAATTTTTCATTCATGTGGGGGACTGTTGGAAATTCTATATTATAATTAATATTATAATATTTAATTTTTGTATGAATGAAAAATAAAAATCATGTGTCATAGTTGAATTCAAATTCATGAGTTCTATATGTTCGTTGGAACTTTAGGCAATTGTCATAATGTTCCAAAAAGGGTGGCTTAAGTTCTATATAAACACAAGCATCCCACCTATCTAAGAGGATTAAGAGAAGAGTTTTCTCAAATGTCTTAGTAAAAATTCGAGTCGTGTCTTGAAAGTATGGAATATATGAAGTTTGCCAAAGTCCGAAGATTGAAGTGTTTTGACTTCGGATTATAGATTTTTGAATCCTAGGAGACGGACGCCTACCGAACTACAAGCACAAGAGTAAGGGCGAAATTCTATCTTTAGGACATTGCATTTATACAAGTCTCAATCTCCAAGTTTGTCAGTTTTTCTAACTTTCTCTTTTGTTGTTTATATTAATCTCATACATAATTGATGTTGTGAATTTTTTTAAGATTATTATTATTGTAATTCTTATGTTATTTTCATATTTTCTAATATTACTCCAACATGTGTGATTCTATTATTGAATCGTAATACAACAATGATGGTAAGTCATTTCATATAAGTCATTTTTGACTCCTCTCGAGATTCCCACTCACAAATTCCTTACATGGTGATGTTAAATGATCGAGCATATATTTAAATTGGTTTCACCAAGCAAAATCCACTTTCTTTACCTCAATATGTTCTCAATGTCGATGTTCTTATTTGTTTACGGAATCTCAAGGTGGATCTAAAACTTCCATTATATATATACTCTGCCACTCAACTTTCATTCATTAATTAATTGCCCCTAGCTGCCACACTGCATATGTTGTTGGAAATTTTGAGTAAAAATTTTATTGTCTCACATTGGTCACTATCAAACGGTTCCCTCACTTTATAACGCTTTGTCCCCTATAGAAAGTGATTGGAGTGATGGACCATGGAAATCAAATTGAGCTCAACCTTAAGGTTAGGCTTTGGGATGTACTAATTAATTGATAATTAATGATGGGTCTTGGGTTCAGGGCTCTAATAATTAAATTCTTTAATTAATTTCGGATTTAATTAATTAATTATTTTTTATATCAACAGACTCATATTTTCAAATGAAGTCTGAAGTGATGAAAGAACGCCAGAGAGCAAAGCACCCCTCTGAGAAGATGTCTCCCAACAGACGCATCGCATTTTCATACATGTTGCAAATAGGCATGAACCTATTATATATACATCAATTTACATGGCATTTAGAACACAGAAAAATAAAATTCTTCTTCTACGATCCCAAACATTCTTACTGAGAGAACCACAAAGAAATTTGCCAGAAGTCAAGTTTTCCAGTGCTAAAATTCTAACTTAAATCATTGAATCCTGGTGAAGCAAACGTCCATAGAACTAAAGCACTTAGTAGAGACGAAAATTTTTGTTTCAAGGACATTGTGGTATGCAAGTCTCGATCTTCAATTTGTCTGTTTAATATTGTTTCATTTTGTTCATATTTTGTTAAATTATTTATTCGCATTTATTATTTATTAGCATATATAAATTTATTATCAATTGTTGATATTTATCCAAAATATATACCAAACGTTTACTACTTATAGTATCTTATCCAACAAAAAAGGGGTCAAATTTGTACAATATAAAATGAGTCGAATTATTAATCATCTGCTATCAACTTTATAGGGTTTTATAATTTTCACTTGTGAGATTCATACTCTTAACCCGCTAATTTAGGTGTGTGATCAAGCCTAACATATGTACATCACATATGGGGTGATGTTGATGTACAGAACTGTTGAGCTCAACCTATTAACTGACTCACTCTGATTTGATAAAGAATTAATGTTGAAGTTCTATACTCTATGATCTATTAGCAATAGAAAGAGTGGTTTCGAAATGAACAACTAGAAGACCTATTGACTTCAACAACTAATTTGCAAATTGTTGATCATATGTTGAGTAATGCTACCACATGGTATACCACAATTTGTACCACCTCTTTTTAATAGAGGTACAACTCATGCACCAATACAAGTAGGTCATATTTTAGAGAGGTAATACAATTGTGGTATACAAAATGTTGTAAGTGGAGCATTTTTAAGTGAGTAAAGGTTTTTGAAAAATTAAGAATGCATGAAATGCGCACCTGGTCACAAAAGGTGAGGTTGTTAGAGTAAGCCACCATCAAGCGACAGCCGTCCACCTTAGCACACTCCCTTTCAAAGATTTCAATCACCGCAGTGTCGTTTTTGAAGGATCTCGGTCCCGTTCTCATGAATAATGTGATTCCAATTGGAGGAATTACATCACGACGTTCATGTTCATGTTGTTGTTGTCCTTGTTCCAAATGATCCAAGCTGAAGCTGCCGCTGCTCACGTTACAGTACAGTCTGGCTTTACACCTCATCAAATCGTAAACCTCCATCCTCTTCTCTCTCGACATCCCGCCCTCGTTATGCCTCATCACCACCGCCTCCTCGAAACAAACCGCCCTCCCTTCCTCCACCTCCTCGAACACCTCCACATGTTGGGCCCCACCGAAAGTAGCCTCCATCAAATTCCCCAGCCACACCCCCATCCTCCCCCTCATCTCCCCCCAGTGGTACAAAACCCACCGCTCTGGGATCTTACACGAGTTTTTTATATGCCACGCCATGAACGGCACCACTGCCGACAGGCCGTGCCAGATGTTGTCGTAGTTGTAGTGGTTGTACGACACGAACGTCAGTCCTTTCATCAGTGTCGCGTTGTGGGGGAGGGCTTCGGGGTACGCAAGGGCGTATGAGTTCCAGGAGCCGTCATGGTTGTCGCGGCCTTTGAGGCAGAGGAGGCGGCCGTGGGAGAATGGCGAGGGGAATCCCTGGTATTGGACCCCTCCTTCTTCATCCTGGTGGTCGTACATGGAACTCATGAACCACGTGTGGCCCTGGAGGGCTGCGGGGCCCGGGTAACGCAGGTCTTTGAGCGGGAGGAATGTGACCGCATGGCGATGTTTGTCGGTCATTTCCGCGGCGCTGCTAATGGTGGTGTTGGTGTCTCTTTGCCATTGGTGCATGGACCATGATGATGACGTGGGATCTTGGGTTTGGAGGGATTGGATGTGGAGAATTATGAAGAGAGTGACGCAAGCTGAGAGGATATAGAAGGAGAGCTTTGGGAAATAGCAAGCGATGGGTGAGAGGGTAGGGCGGTGAGGTTTCAGATGGGGTGGTTTGTAATTAGGGTTGGACTTGGATGGAGACATTTCTTCTACTTCTGGGGTTGCTTTTGTCATGGCCATAACAAGAGGGAAAGAACTTTCAGCTGGATATATATGTAGTTCTGATCTCTCTCTCTCTCTCTCTCTCTCTCTCTCTCTCTCCAGTTAGTTTGTGTTGGCGTTTCTTGAGAAGAGAACGCACATATGTTGTGATCTAAAATTGAAAATTGTTAGGTTTTAATAATTCGGGAGATGTTATAAAAGGCAAAAGTTAGAAAGATAACTTTTGCTAGGGATAGGAGCGAAACGGGTGCAAAATATCACACGGTTTAGTTTCGTAACAATAACACAAAAGGATTGCAGGTAAAAAAGAGGAAGCGACGGATACTGCTATTATTGCTTTCACTTCTTTTCTTTGATGTGTATTGTGATCACACACGAAGTGCTCTTATAGAGCCACATCTGTGAATGTTTACAAAATATGAAATGATTGTCCTTTGAAAATCCTCACATATCAACAACAACACAACTATTCTCAAGTCTTCCTCACTATTAGCTAAAGCATGTGGGTATACATACATATATATATATATATATATATATATATATAATGTTTTATTGTTTTCACAGATGCTTTGGATTAATATTATGCCTATCATGTCATGTTTTATTTCATTTTAAAAGTGTTATTATATTGTTGAGATTTATAAATTGTCACGTTCATTTATATTTTACCTACTCATCATGCATGCTTGCACTGGTGTAGTACTCGCCCCGAGCCAAGGCTAGGCTTCACATGTACGCTCACGTCGCACCGCACTCTCACTTTGGATCCATTGTAGGTGTCAATCATGTCCTAGGTTGCATTAGGCAACTAGGACTCGTAAGTGATGCGCCTAGCGCCAATTTTCATGTGATTTTAGTAATAGAGCATATATTATGATTACACCCAATCATGTTTATATTGGAATTTCTCTGCATGAACTCGTGTGTTAGCATAGATTGATGAGCACTTGATTTTCTTATGCCACGGTTGAGATATTATGATTTGTGTATTTCTTGAATTATTGTTGAATTACCTTTGATTTTATATTTATATGTAGTATGATTTTTCAGAAACTATAGTTGTTTTACAGCGAGAGGTTAGTATGTTCAGAAAAATAAATGTGTTTCATAAACCTTTGATTTTGCCCACTCACACCTTCTGTTTTTTGCCCTTCCAAGACTTAGTTAGTTGAATCCTCTGTGGCGTAAGAGAGATCTTTGGCAACTCTAACATTCTCCCAAATAAATGTAGGAGCTTATTTCCGGTTGTGTAATTAGCACCTTAACTAGATTCGACTGCTCTACTTATGTCGTACTATTATCTATGCTCTGACTACTTATGTTTTATGGGTTCTTCCCTCTACTATGCACTCTCTATTTTAGCTTAAATAAATTCTAGCTTCGGTTTAAATTTATCCATATTTTGTACAACACTTTCCTTTTGGCTACGTCGCATTCAGGTGTCGCCCAGCATGCCTGGACTCTGGTCAGGGTGTGTCAGTTTATTTTATACTTCTATAAATTAGAACGAAAAATTTTGCCACAACCACTAGCGTAAATATTTTAATTGATGATCAGGTCCATTCATTGTATTCTTCTAGGTTGAGGAGTGTATTTGAGAAAAATCATCAAAGTCGGAGCAAAAATAATTATTAAATCATGATGATACTTTTATGTCGAAGGATATAGTCCCATTACCAAATCCAGAAACTTTTTTTTAGGGAGATTTTTGGCATATACGGTCTTGGAGTATATACAAACAAGTTTGATGATTAGATCGTTCAAATTAGTTATATAAACTGTGTATCTCGTCAAAACAGTAAATTCAACAAACACTTAGAGTTTATTATATATTTCTATTAAGTTAAGATTTTGTTGTAATCACTAGTACAAATATTTTAAATTGACGTTGAGTCCATTCATTGTGTTCTTCTAGGGTTGAGGAGCATCCTTGCAAAAAAAACATAAAAATCAGGGCAAAATAACTGTTAAATCATGATGATATGTTTATAACCGTCGAATGATTTCACCTTGTTACTTAATCCGAAAGTTTGTTGGCGTATGCGATCTTGGAGTATATACAAACAATTGACGGTTGGATCGTTTAAATTAGTTACGTAGACTGCATATCCCGTCAAAATAATATATTTAACAAACACTTAGAGTTTATTCTATACTTTTATTAAGTAGAACGTAAGGTTTTGTGGTAACCACTAGTATAAATATATTAAATTGCTGATTAGATCCATTCATTGTATTCTTCTAGGATCGAGGGATTTTGTCTCATTACCTAATCCCAGAAACTGTCATTTGGGTGATTTTTGGCATATGCCATCTCAGAGTATATACCAACTATATTGACGGTTGGATTGTTGAAATTAATTTTGCAGACTACTAAGAGCATCGAAGGAAAATTGAATATGCAAATGTCCCTCACCTTTTGGCTTACGAAAAATTTAATTTTTCCCAAAGAACGTTAAACCCTAAATCCTAAATCATAAAATATACCTTTGCGCTATGAAATTTGAAGGATTTGTCGCGCAAATAGTGGCCTATTACACGTTTGATTGTTGAACTATGTTTGTCGGGCAAAAGGCTCTGAATGAACTAAAACATTGATCACTTTGGCATGACGAACTGTTGTATTTCGTCAGTAAAGTTACTTTGTCTGATGAAATGTGGTTCGTCGAGCAAATGGTAATTTCTAATAGTGAGAGAATTTGAACATGAAACTCAGTGAAAAAAATTGAGGTTTCGTCATATAACTAATTGATAGTATATAGAATAGTCCAATTATTAATAAACACATACAAAGTTCATCCTTTTTCCGATGTGGAATTCAAACTCTCTTCAACACAAACTCAATCAAAATTTTCATCAAAATTAAACATATAGCCCTTTTTATAAAGTAAATACTTTAGCGGTGAAGTTTTGGACCATAAGGTTTCTTATTCATCTTACAATACTTATGATACAACAATATATTTACTTCAAGGAGAGAAAGATAAATTGGTTGCAAAGTTACCATTCATGAGATTCAAATCTAAAACTTTTGCACTTACAAATGAAGAGGAATATTACTATATCATACTACTAAATGAGAATCTTACAAGGGAATTGTTTTTAGCACTCCAAAAATTTCATTTTACACTACAAACTTTCTAGATTAAGAAAGAAAAATACACTTATAAGTAGTGTAGAATGCGATTTTTGGAGTGCCAATAATACTTCTCATCTTACAATACGTTAATGAGGAAACTTTTGGAAGCTAAAATCTACTACGCACTCATAACTTCTTGAATACTAAATTCATACCCTCCATTAGTTGCTATATTTCATTTTTCAAATTAATTATTAAAAATATTAAAACAGGACCAGAATCACGGTGAAGACAAAGCTTAATTAACGCGGGAAACAAGTCTCAGCACAAAAAACTAGCTGTGCTAATAGTCAATTTTACGATATTTAATATTTAGCTTTGTGGAAGTCAATGGTTTGTGATCTTTTATATATATTTCTTTGTTTTCTATGCTCTCGGTGCTTCTCGCTTAGTTTTGTGTCAGACTTGTCTGAATCAATAAATTTGCATTGAACAATGAAATTGTATTGACACGGGCAAAATGTTAAGGAAAGTCTCTTAAAATGATATTTTTTATAAAATTTTTGTCATTTTAAAGTTTAACGTTAATTTTTATGATATTGTAAAATATTGTACTAAAAATATGAGATGATAAAAAGTTCATAGAGAGTCACTTTTGAGAAAATATCTTTATTATTTCTCTTTAACATAAGAAACAAATGAAACACCACTTAATTCTTAGTTTTCAAGTAACTTTGTAATAACAAAGCAGAGTTGCCATGAACATATACAGCAATCGATGACTAATGAAATTTGATGCCTGTACAATATTTTGATATTTACATGCAGAGCTGGCAAGTCGACGAGAGTCAATTGAAGTTGCGCCAATCATCCTCTAGCCTCATGCATATTATCGGAAAGATCTCCAAAATCCCATTTGTAAATATATATATTGCCGTAGAACAAAAGATTTATATTATAGACGTGGTTTGTTTACAACTTGAAAAAAACTTACATGAAATAAATTTACAATGACTTGAAGTTTCAATTTATAATAATACTATACTATTAAGTTGCTTTACACATAATATTATTTTCTTAAGTTAAACATTACGTGGCATAAATTTACTAAAACTTTTCTCGATGCCGAAAGATGGCTTGAAAAGTACAAAAGGGCTGCTATTTTTGAAACCCCTTCTTCAATCCCGAGGGCAAAGGCCGCTAAAGCTTTGCTTGAAATTGATAAAGACATATTTTATGTATACTGACGGATCAGGATCCTCTCAGAAGGCTGAGCTTTCTAAGCAAATTACACAGACCTTTAAATCAAAATTCAACGGTTACAATTATTATAATTTTAAGAGGGAGTTTCTGTTTGTAGCAGTTGAATTTTGATCCCAACGATCTGTGTGATTTGCTCAGGAGGCTCAGCACACATGCATTCCATAGCTTAGCATGTGGTTATTAAAATTTTGAAAATATAATTTACAAAAAGAGATCAAATATAAATGATTTTGGTCGCTAAAATGTTTGGCTGACAACCTTTAAATAGTTTTTAGTCACTCAAAAAGCGAGTGGTTCTGGACACTATTTCGTTACTAAACTTTTATTGGGAGAAAAAGAACTGTAAGATTATTGTGTTTGATTTACTATATTGCCCATAACTTTTAATTGGCTAGTTTTCTTTACTTGTCCTTATATGGTTAGAATTAATTTTTCACCATCTTTTTACTGATAAAGAGATTTTTCTTAAATAGTAGAGATATAGAGGTATATGTGAAAACTAAAAGGTAAAAAGTAAAAAAGCAAATATTGGCAAAGTTATATACTTCAATTCTCAAATTCATAACCTCAAAATTGAGTTAGACTAACTGTATGAAAAACTACATGAGATGATAACTAAAATAAATTACGTTGCTTTCCCACAAGCTAGACTACAACAATATGTTTGGACCTAAATTCACATTTTCGACCAAATTGAAGTCAACCTAAAAAGAGGGCTATGAGTCTCGACCCAATGGTGCGGTGCTAATGAAGTAGCCGAGTCCCTGATAAGCTAGAATTGTTAAGGATAGAGATGTTTTCTGATGAGGATCAAAATATTCCAAGGATTGAAGATTGTGGCTAAGATAAGGAATCAATTGAACGAATAAGGAGACTAAATTTAGAGTCTTAGTTTAGGTGGAAGAGGTTGAGAAAGGGTGGTGATAGAGTTTCAGCCAAGAGTATAATAAGAAAATATGCCGAATAATTGGAATATTATTTTATCCCTATAAATATAAGAGGATTTGCTACATAGAAAGCCCCCTTCAACTCAGCAAACAACTCAAAATGCTTTACGTGAAAACCCTCACTCTATGCAAAACCATTCTCTCAACCATGAGAAAATACTAACTATCCTAACCATCATGTCAAAACATATTCAGTTTGGAGAAATAAATAGCACTGTGTTGACAACTAACGATACCTTCTGGTCGGTTGATTATCTATCCAAGTCTCGGCCATCAAAGAGTTCTTAATTCTATTGCCTAAAGAGGTCACTTCATTAGCCCTAACCAAATGAGTTGTTCTATGATCGGTTACTTTCAAGTGCACTTTATAGTTCGGCATTCATATGACCGAACCACGTTCATTATAAAGGCACTCATCTCTTATGAGTACCTTTTCCTCACAGCCTGATACTGATTTGGCATACTTATTTCTCACGAATAAAGTTGAAGCAGCCGAAAATAGTGCACAAGTCTTCAAATTCTCAGTGAATTAAGTAACCTTGTCTTTAGGTTCTAGAACCTTATCTTGAGAGGTGTTCATTCCTTGGCCGGTAATCACTCAAGTGTAGAAGTCAGCAGCGCATTCGACACCTCTACCACAACACCTATTCTACTTGCCCAACCAAGCTTGGTCGCGAGATGGCGCGCTTGTATTCACTAGAAGAACGTAATTAGCTCAATAGTTACTCGACCTAGGCACCATGTAGGGTATATAACTTTTATCATCAACACAATCTCAAATAATCTAGAAGGTGATTCTAAAAATTAAAGTTCCTAATTCCATGTAGAAACTAATTATCATACCTAAAACTAAGTATTAAATTCTAAAAATTAAAGTTCCTAATTCCTTGTAGAAACTAATTATCATACCTAAAACCAAGTATTAATTCAATAGTAGCATATGGCAAACTTTTAGGCTCAGCATGATTCACCCAAATATCACCTACATTTCTCTAACTTAACCACTTATTACTAAATATAAAATTTCATCAAAAATTGCTCGATAATATTAAAGGTAAAATCTCTCATATATTAGTTGTTTTATTGTCGTATATCTGATATAAGATTATATTCCTCAACAATCTACACACTCTGTTTTTTGGTCAAGGAGCACATGGATGCACCGGATAATAAGAAGATAAAAAGCAAATACTAGCTGAAACATGAAGTTACTTACGAATGCTTTGTTAATTAATTCTGTACAAACTACATGCTACGAACTTCAATGCTACTTAACCACTTTGGGATCCTACCTTACCCTTTTCCAAGGCCAAGGAAGAAGTTTTGATATTTTCAAAAAATCAGAACTTGAATCTCAATGTTTCCCAATTGGGACTACAAAAATCAATCCAATTGTTAAAAATGCACTACGAAGCTTCACCAAAAAAATAAAATACACTACGAAGATAGTAATAACAAACGATTTTAAGACTACAAAGCTACTATTAGAGCGGCACAAATGCACTCTAAACACTAAACAAGGGACATTCATCTTTGTCATATTTTTCCAAAATTTATCTAAATTCCATGAAAATTTAAGAGCCGGTTGATAATTACTCGTTTTCGGTTTTCAATTTTTATTTTTACTTTTTTAAAATTTGAATCTTGTTTGGTAACACCTTTCAATTTTCAGTTTTTTGAAAATTGAAAACTATTTTCTTGAATTTTCAAACTTTAGCCTTGAGTTTTCACTTTTCGATTTTCAATTTTCCTTTTTTATAAAACTAAAAAAGCTGAAAGTAGTTATCAAATCAGATTTTAGTTCTCAATTTAGATATAAAAAATTAAAAAAATTAAAAAAATTAAAAAAAAAACTAAAAACAGAAAGTAAAATGGTTATCAAACGCTCCTAAATTACTCATTCAAACATATGGAAAATCTCCATGCCAATATTTAGTGGAATCTTCTGAATTGTTAATTTTTATCATCTTTTTGTAGACCAAATTATCAATTTCTATAGTTACTGATGAAATTAGTAATATTTAAAGGAAACAACTTCGCTGCTGAAAAGATCAGCAGCAGCTGCTGATGGCCTATCACACTTGAACACGTGTCCAAGTTTTTTATTAAAAAAATTAAAATTTGGACACATGTCTGCACGTGATTGGTTATCAGCAGTAGCTGTTACTGATCTTTCAGCAGCGAAGTCTTGTTCATATTTAAAAGTCTAACTTGTTAACATATTGAAAAAATAAAAATCTAGCCTTACATAAAACAAACTTTTCTCAACTTAAATTACGTAAAATCCAGTCCAAACCCATTTTTGGAATGTACTTGAATGATTTTAAAGCTCTTTTCATCCTCCAACTCGAGTGGCTAAGTTGGCTTTTACTTAATATATAAGTACTGTAGTGGGCAGTGAAGGTAACATGAGGGGGAGGTTTAAGAGTGTATAAAACACCTTTGCTTCGACGTGAATTGTAGCACATTTTGCCAAAATTTTCGGGCATGGCAGTTAGTAATGGGAGAGGGAAAAACAAAGGAAAGCGGATGGCTACGAGCGCTGCATGAGCACGGCAGAGAAAGGTAAAAACAGAAAACGTAAACATCGATAAACGCATGGAGAGTGTGTCACCATCTCTCAAACTAGTAGCTTTAACTTAATTTCGATCTCAATTTTTTTCTGAAATTCAAAAATCGCTAGTTTATTTCCTGGAACTAAATACTCGTGTATATTTCGGCTAAAAGTTAAAGGATACAATGTGGCATCCATGTGGCAATAAGAGAATGGGTATGCATTCCTTCTTATAGAAGTCCACAAAATTCTTCCCAGAGGTCATTTACTGGTACAAATTTGGCGCACCAACAGAAAAAGGGCGGGATTTTGCTTCAAATTTGTGCAAATCCTCACTACTTTTACATCTCAACTCTTCCCCAACTCATGAATGTTGATATTTCAAAAAATGGAAGAGGGACCATGTCGAATTCTTGCAAATTAAAGAAAAAAAATTGGTGGGGAGGCTAAGACCGATGGACAAGAAGTGAGAAATTCATTAGGGGGAATTAGAGTAGTGTGAGGCAACTTAACACCTCTGACAGAATAGACATAAATCTCAACAAAGTTGAATGAGTATTGAGTTCCCGGGTGTAGAGTGACATACAAAAGATGTTGTCAAAGTAAACATCAGCTGCCAAACGAATATGGTTACAACTTACAAATGATGCGATCACACATGCTTCAAATTTTCTCAGTTTTACAACATACACAGCATGCGGTCTCTTTTTACTTCAACTCCATGTTGTCACTTTTGTAACGACATCTTGCTCGTGTTGTTAAAAACTATTTCCTACTACATGTTTCGACAACACCCATCTCACGATGTTAAAGGGTGCTTTTCTTGTAGCGACGGGTCATGCATAAGTAAACAAAGTGACAACTGATATGGTATGTAAATCCTCCAACGCATAAGTCAGATACTAACTGAAAGAAGTAAAGAGTAGTTTACAAGGCTGAAGTAAGAGAAGTTGTTATAAGAAGTAACGAGTACAAAATCTTAAGCACGACAAGTTACTTACGAGTACATTCATCATTTGTTATCCTTGAGTTACCTACAAATGATATGTTGATGCGTACCAAAAACTATTTTCGTAAGTTCCAAAAGTATTAGATGCAAAGTCTTCTGCTTCCGATGCCATCATGGAATGAATGAAAAAGTAAAAATACAAACAGGGGAACAGAATTTCAACAATGGTAGTATCATGAAATTGACGAAACATGACACTAGAATGCTTCAAGTGCTACTAACTCACTTTCGTAGGATAACTTTTCCAATCAATTCACTCGTAACTACTATGAAAAGCAATTTTCAACCGCTGTTATTACATGTTCTATAAACATCGGGCATATTTAATTTCGTGGTCCAGGTATTTGCCAGAATCTATAACACAATGCTTCCATCTCTAAGTTATATATGAGTATTAAAATCATCATATGGATAATAGTTAACAGATCGATCTTACCTGACTTGCAATGATGTATGATGAGCTCGGAGTACACTGCACTTGCAATGGAACAAATGACGGGACGGATAAACAGACTTTAATTTTCCATAAGACAGTACTTGAGACTTATACATAGAAACAACACAGCAGAAATACTAACCCACTGAATGCTGGCGTATTATTCAGTCATTTGATATATGGAACGCCTGTAAGAACTCTTAATTATTCCCTCTTCAAAACAATCCAGACATCATAAAATTGTCACATATATGTTCCATTACCTCCACCAAAACTGATTTTCAGTTCTACTCTAACGAATTTGAAGTATCACAATTCTTCTGCATCAGAATCGCCTTGAAGTTGTGGGCCTTTTCAGTCAACCCAATGTCTGTGAAAGCGTGCAAAACCCTACTGCAGGCAGTAACAGAAAAATCTGTAGTAGTTGATTGCTTCCACCGATCAATAACTTCTCCGACTTCTTTTAATTGCCCGAGCATTAGATATGAAGAAAGAATGCAAATATAGTTTCTACTTGTCATCTTTTGTCCAGTCATTATCAAGGATTTCCATATCTGATCAGTCCTTTCCTTATTTCCTAAACCAGCATGCAGAATAATGAGAAAGTCGTACGTAATCCATTCTCTTTGTGTGATTCCTTTCTCAGCTTCAACTACTAGAGTGTCGGACTCTGCATTCACAAGATGCCCAACACTAACATATATATTTGTCAGGTTAATATATCTCTCCCAGCCTTCACCGAAACCAGGATCATGTCTCATTTCAACTACAATCTGTCGAAGCTGATCAATCTTTAGAGTTGCAGCAAATGAACTAATCCAAAGATTGTATGTGAAGATATCTGGTTCAACCTTGTGCCGTTTCAGATCTTCCACAACTAAAGAGACCTTCTCAACTTGCCCCACTGACATGTACATAGTCATCATCTCATTGTAAGTAAGGGCACTCAGGGACAGGTTAGATCCTTTTATTCTCTCATAGAGGTTCTCAGCCTTTTCCGTCAATTTTGCCCCAGCATAAGAGTGGAGGAGAGCAGTATATGTCTCATTTGTTTTTGCAGTAAGAGATAGACTTTCAAAGTAGCGCTCTGCTGCATCGATGCCAAAAACTTTGGTCATCAAGACGATGCGGACTGCATAGTCAGAATCCGATAACTCAAATTCATTATGGCTGACCATCCACTCGGATATCTGCAAGCTTGTATCAACAATATCATTAATAGAGTGTCAACATTTCATCAACAACATCATTAATGTTTGGTCGATATGTGGTCCTTGTTTGACTCATTTCTGCAATTGGAATTTGCAAATCCTCATTTCCGCCAAATTTTCGCATTTTATTCAGTCTATTACAGCGCAATCTTATTCATTTAACCATTCCTTGGTCCTGTTCTATTCTATTCTACAAAGCATGTATTCTGCTGCAGATGAACGAGGTGGCAACGAAAAAAGTTAATTAGACCTAAGATTATGCAACTACTCCAAAGAGATGACAACACTAGGGAGCCCCAATCCAAGCTTTCAACTTTCCATCGTTTTCTTGCCAACCAAACACAATAAAGTTCTCATCAAAAGGTTTACGTTAATCAGAAATCAAACCCCAATTGCTGAGCTGAATCAAATATTGACAACATATCGATTAAACAGCAATCACGACATGCTAACCAGAAGAGAATCCAACCTCGAGGGCGTGCTTGTAACGGTGAGACTTGCTGAGGTCTTTAGAGATCTGGCGGAGGTCCGAGATGGAAATTTGGTTGCCTTCGGAGACCCATCTCTGAAGGACGTTGGTGGCGCTTCGCTTGGGCTGCCTGAGCCTCAACACTCTGCTCTTGAGGTCGTCACTTCCCTCAGAATCTTGGACAAACTCAGTATTCACAGCACCGGCTCCTCCCGACGACAGAAATCTTCCAAAACCAACACCAACACCAACGCTAACATTGCTTACGCCGCTGCTCCGTCTGAGAGAGAGCAATAGTGACCGAGACGCCATTGACACTCAACTTTCTAGTTTCTGCTCATGAAGCTCTTAAACTTCGGGGCACACCTGATTGACACTCAACTTTCGCTTTTCGGCCTCCTCAGTCAGCTCAGCTCGGCTCTGCCGAATATTTGGGCCTTCCCGGGCTGGGCTTCACATTAAACTTGTACTACCTTCACTTATGTTCGAGGTCCATTTGAGTGAATTTCGGTTTTGTCATAGAAGCCGTCATTAATGCAAGTTGACATCTATTTCTTCGTTCAACATTCATTTCATCTATACGGAGTTATTCAATCCAAGTCAATCTTAGATGCAAAACAACCGATCGGCTGTTTTTGGGGTTGCTATTGACTCGGATGGAAACATTCAGTCACAGTGAATTCAATTCATCCAATTTTGAAAGGAATTATATCAAATTTGGTTGCATTAGGTTACAAGTTTAGGCAGCAAACATTGCTTCGGGTTTATTTATAAGCCAAAAATAAATTAAAAAGTGCAAAATTATTTCATAAAATAAGGGAGCCACTAATTCATAATTTAAGTGGCGTTACTAATCAATGATTACCATGTAATCAAAAGTGAATAATCCATCAAATAGAGAATTGTCATGTGATAATTTGTCCACAAGAGTATCTCTCGTCTTTTGGGGTTTGGCCTCCATGCTGACCAAAAAATAATACTACTAATAATCTGATTTTTTGCTAAAAAATGAAAACATTGCAGACATAAAGTGCAAACGACTCTTATGTTATAAATAGGGAAAAGTGAGGGAGAGATAATTTTTGTTAGAGATAGAAGTGGAACGGGGTGCAATGTATCACATAAAGGAGGATGCTAGTAAAAGAGGGGTGGAATATTGGTATTATTACTTTCACTTTTGATCTTGTGCGTTGCAATAAGGTTGCAGACATACGTCTGTATATAGGCGTTTTGATCTGACACAACCTTACATGCATGAAGAAAAATCTTACTTTCCCAACACTTTTCACCTAAGACTTTTAAAAGTTGCCACCAAAATCTAATTTGGTTTGCTTCCTCATATAATTACATATGTGGGATTCGCACTAAATTTCACAACATCTTATATATTTCTCAAGGATATAGTTAACAAAGATATCAAATGTTAGTTCAATGGATATTAACATACCAAAGAGTGAACAACAACCAAAATTGTTAGCGTGCCATGGTGCCCTTCTCAAGTGTAGACATCTTGCTGTTCATGAAAACAGGGTTCTCCCCAGGCACATAGTCATAATCCGGCACCTTCACCTTAGAGACGTACATGTTTTCAACTGGACCACAACTCAAAAAACTCCATGTTTAACAACTTTGTAAACAACCCCCTCTACAATCTCTCCCCTGAAAAGCTTGAAGGTGATGGTGGTGCTTAAACAACTGGAAACAACACATCCCCAGTCCGTTTCCTCACTTTACACTCTCCTACGCTCTCCATAGTTGTGAGTACAAGATAGTATCACAGATCTTTCGTTGCATTTCTCGATGCAAGATCCTCCAGCAGGCGGACTATAAACGACTTTTGGAGCATCGATTCTCACCACCATCTTAAAATCTATATTACAAGAATGTTACTACCAAACACGAATTTCTTATTTTTTGACTCTTTGGATTTTGATAACATACATGTTTCAATGTTTTCATTCTCAACAATCATGGATTAAAATACCAAACGCATTCTTAAATCATAGAAATGAGAAATCCTATTTGTCATTTTCGTTTTTCTTAATTGTTCTTCAAAATTCATTTTTGTTAGACGTTACCAAAAATATCCTTATTTTCTATTAGTTTGGAATTTGTTTTTGAGTACATAGTCAACATTATTTTGATGTTCTACAAAACATAAACTAATATAGTTTTCTGCATTTTTCACAAAATTTTTATAAATTAAATATTGTTTTCTCAATTTCTCATGGTTTGAGTGTAAGAATATCCCAAATCTAACAGTATAGTATTAGGATTACAAAAAGAAAACAATTTGCAGACTATACTTGCTTATGCACGTAGAATGGCATTAATGAGTAATGACATGCATGTATATGATCCTGAAGCACTTACCTGTCACCATGAGTGCTTCTGGTGCAAGATTGAAGTAGTCTTCTACTTCCAATACCTGTTTTATGAACTCTACTAACTAGCGAAATAGGTTTGTTGTTTTGTGAGATTCAGCGCTTGTTTGGATTTGCTTTTGAAATGACTGAAAGCGCTTTCGGTGAAAATATTTTTAGAACCAATTCTTAGTAAAAATGCAAATAAATTATGGAAAAGCACTTAAAATGCTTCCTGGAAGAATTGTGCTTCTTCCAGGAAACATTTTAAGCGCTTTTGGAACCAAAAAAACATTTTCTCTAAAAGCGTTTTCAGTAATTTTAAAAGCATATCCAAACAAGCTCTCAGTTGGTATGGAAGCAGGGACTGCTTCTTGGTTATATAGCTAGGGTTTCAACCAATTCCACCCTATTAAATGAAATGATATCCACCCTAATCTTTTCTAATCAATTAGGGTCCCATCATGATTCTTATACCTTGTATTCTCTTAATAAAAGGCCCATGATTGATTGCATGTAATTATGACTCCAATATATTTATTCCTTTAAGGCTCCAAGAATCATAAAAGATTTCATTAACTTGATTACTAAGTCAACTATCTCAAAGATTCTCGGCATAATTCATTGTCATTCTGTTTGGGCCCAAAATATTATTGTTGGGCCGAGCAGCAAGATGTGCTCGGCCCAAGGAGATGATAAATACTATGGGCCGAATAATAGGGCTCGGGCCAGCTAACAGGGTCGGCCAAATCCTATCATAAGTAGTCCAGATAAATAGAAAGGTCGAGGAAGTCCTGGTGCAACTAGGATTCTCGACCAGCAAGGAATGAAGTCCCGAAAAGAAGGAAAATTCAGAATCCCAGTAGGAGTAGGTTTGTTCGAGGAAGAAGCGAAATGGGACAAGGACTCCCAATCCAAATCGGAGTCGGTTTCAAGGAATGGGGCACTATAAATACAAGAAATCATGCAAACAGAAAGGACCTTCGAATCAGCATACAATTGCCCTGCGCAAAACCTCTCAACACCTTGAGATTTTTTCCTTTTCTTTTCCCGCCGACACACCTTCAGTTTGGATAAACAGCACTGTGGAAACACCCGGCGAGTACCTTCAGTTTGGATAAACAGCACTGCTGCCGCAGAATCAGCAGACCGAGAAGCATCTTCAGTTTGGATAAACAGCACTGCGTCGAGGTCGACCGATTATCTATCCAAGTCTCGGTCGAGAAAGGTTTTCGAACCTTTGTTGGCAGAGGTCACCCTGCTAGCCTTCTCGGCATAGTTAGGTGTTACGAATTACATTACGAATTACATTTCTGGCCGTAGTTCCGACGGCCGAACTACGTTTACCATTAAGACATACATCACGTTCGAGTACCTGTGCCCATACACCTTGGTCTCGATTCGACGTGCTTATACTCTTACGAATATAATCACAGTGACCGAATCGGGCTCGGACGATTTGTGAACTCCGCAGAATTAGCAGCCTTGTCTTCAGGCTGTAGAACCCAGAGACCGAGAGTGTTCCTTCCTCGGTCGCAATCGCAAGTTAAAGAAGTCAGCGACGCACTCAAAGCTACATCAACAAATTTTACTCCTCGGCCAGGCTCGGCCGACGAGTTGGCACGTCCCGCATTCGACCGAAGGACGTAGTTAGCTTATTAGTTACTCGGCCTGCGCGCCACGTAGGTTTTGTAATTTTTAGGGTCAACATTTTGGCACGCCCAGTGGGACCTTTGTGCTAAACCTTCGGAGTTCATGACCATTGAGACACGGTCTACGAAGCAGAAAACAACCATGGGAAAGTCAACGACTGACTTGCCAGTGCAAGGCCTTGGGCAGGATTTGCACTCTACAAAAAATCCGATCATAGTGGCGCCGCCCGAGGCCACAAGTGTAACACGCCGAGAGAATGAAGTCTGTCTCGGCAGGCAACCTTACAACCCACCAGTCCCGAATCAAACACCTGGAATGTTCATGGAAGGGATTGTGGAAGATTGTGATGACGATGGTGGGGAAGGTTCTGATCCACCAACTAGGACATTCCTTCGAAGACGATTGGATGAACAATATCGTCAGGTCGAGCAGTCGATTGGTCAGAAGATGAATGATTTGCTAGACCCCATACGTAGTAACAGCGATACACAGACCAGAATGCTTGAACTACTGGTTAGTAAAGCCTTCGAAGATGGCCAGGTCGGCCAACCTCGGCAGCTCCCGACGAATGTGCCTATACCAGCCGAGAGAGGATCCGTTCGGTCGCAACCAGTCCCCTTAGAACGAAGAGGACCAGGAAATAGATCCGAGGGACCGAGCCAGGAAGAAGAAGTCGCTTCTATAAACGTGACCGAAGTCCAAAGAATGATTGATTCGGCCCTAAAGAAAGGGCCGAAGTTTCCAAAATTCATTCACCCCTACCCGGCTTATGTGGAAAGGTTTGAATACCCACGAGGATTTAAGATCCCCGATTTCAGCCTCTTCGCTGGGGAATCATCTTTATCCTCACTAGAACATGTGGCTCGGTTCACAGCGCAGTGTGGGGACGTCAATAGCGATTTTTACAAACTACGGTTGTTTAACTTTTCACTGACAGGCTCAGCTTTCGCCTGGTACATTAATCTTCCACCCAACTCCGTGCAGAGTTGGGAAGAGTTGGTCGAAAAGTTCCATGAACAATTCTATCGGCCAGGGATGGAGATGTCCGTATCATCCTTGGCCAGAATGGCTCAAGCATCTGATGAATCTCCAATGGAATACCTAACAAGGTTTAAATCGGCCAGGAATTGGTGCCGAGTGCCACTCCCCGAAGTGGAGTTCGTCAGGATCGCCCTTAACGGATTAGACGTGGAGTACAAAAAGAAGTTTCTGGGGGCAAATATTCGAGATATGTATGAACTTGCTCAACACGTCGAACAATATGAGTATCTGCTCCGAGAAGAAAAGATATCAAAGTCACCATCCCGAGGGACGTTGTATAAGAACCCCACGGTTAGCTATGCATCGGCCGAAAGTGAAGAGCCTCAGTATGCTAGTGTGGATGCGGCCGAGATAGTAATTGACAAACCCTATGTTTGCAAGGCTTTGGCGCAAGTAAATACCAAAGACGCCAAAACCCGTTTGGCCGCCGAGGAAACGAGTAAGTCATCATCAAAAGTATACACTTTTGATATCACCAAAGCTGATGCAATTTTCGATCAATTATTGGCAGCAAAAATCATCAAGCTTCGGCCGGGACATACTATCCCTAAGGCCGATGAATTGAAAAGAAAGATATACTGCAAGTATCATAATTCTAATAAACATGCGACCAATAATTGTGTTGTGTTCCGGGACACAATTCAAAGTTGGATCGAAAAGGGAAAGTTGAAATTTTCGGAAAAGATGGCGGTCGATGTTAATCCTTTCCCTTCAACAACGATTGGTATGGTGGATGCTCACCTTCCCAAAAACAAGGGGAAGGCCGAATATGTCCCGGTGCAGCATATCCGTCAACAAAATGGTCGAACAAGACTAAAGCTTGATATATTTTCAAATGCACCACCAACGGAACAATCGGTGCGACCCGCCGATGAGCCGATGACAAGGTCAAAATCCGACGAAACTTGTGGATCGAAGGTTTTATGTGACCATTGTAAAACACCAGTCGAACCTGGGAAGAAATCTTCAACACCACCCACGGTCTCTATAACATCATCAAAGGGATTAGGTCCACGACATCAAGTGTTTGATCGACTCGGCCCACAAGTACAGCCGAAAGACCAGACCTCGGTCAGGCGGCGTCTTGATTTTGACTCACCTTTCTATAATGAGGATTATTACTCGCGCAATGCCAACAGTTCGGGATTACCAGCCGATCGCAAAACTTTCAAACCACTAAGGACATCGGATCAACGCTGGTACAGTTACAATTCTCTGACTGGTTTGTATACGGCGCTGTCCAAATCCCAAAAACGTCGTCGTCAACGGATAGATTGCATGGCTCGGCGACGAGAAGGGCAGGCCAGCCCGGCCAACCAATGGCAACCAAAAAAGGCCGTGGAAGATAGTAGCGAACGGCCAACCCCGACTATCATGACCGAGTTAGCCGAAGGAAAGAAAGTAGTGGATGCTGATTTCGAAACCACCATTGAGGAGGCTGAGAAACGTATTAAGATCCTTCTCCGGCCTGGGGAAACGAGAGCTCGTCTAGAGTACTTTACACAAGAGGCCGAAAGGAAAATTTCTCCGTTACCACCGCGCGAGCCGTTTATCAAAATACGGCGCAACTTACACCCTCCATTCCTCGGTGCATCCATGGAATACATGCGAGAATTTCATAAGAAATACTCCGCAAATGACTTGTACGGACTCCCCAAGGCATGTCAGGAAGCCCTCGACTTAGCGCTAACTTGTCCTGATGTCGAGCAAATTATCCAGAAAACTTCTGATCCAGCCATTAAAGCTAGATTTCAACATATACGGGAGGCTCGGGTCCTTGGTTTTGAGGTCGATCCTTATACAGATATCGACGCCGCCGAATTACCCTTTTCGCTCGAAGACCTTCAGCATTTACGCTATCATTTCGAAGTCTTCTCGGCTGTAGCGCTCTTCGGCCTCACGGCCGACGAGGAAAAACGGATAGCACGATTGGATACCTATCTAGACACGAGAAACGCCCGTATTGCATATGAAGAACGAGCCAGTGTAACAAAGGACCAACGGAAATCTTCGGCAGTCCACATCGTCGAAGGAAATGGCTCATCTGCACTCGATTTGGTTCCCACGTCTCGGATACCGGCTCTTACCGAGGAACTCAAAAGTTTGATCGAGGATGTTCCGACGACTGCTACAAAGGATAGTTCTCCGGAAGACGACGACCATGACCCAATGGGCCCCTCGGTCCTCGAACATATGGAGATTAGTATGGTACACGTTCTACCGGCTGAATTCCAACCGAGTACCCACCAGTCAAGTTTCTTGGACGGGGACGTAGTTGCCGAGGAAGCAACCCAAGTAGACTTCGTCGCAAACGACGACGATAGAGAAAACCAAAGCGGGGACAACCTTAAGGCAGCTTTGGCCGAGCTATTTCCCCGCTCCCCCTCAGTTAATCTCCAACACCTGAAGCCGTTGTACGTCACGGCTCACATCGAAGGATTTCCCATTTCTAAAGTGTTTGTCGACTGTGGAGCCACAGTCAACATTATGCCAATATCCGTCATGAAAGCTTTACGCCGTTCTGACAATGAACTCATTCCGTCAGGGATCACTATGAGCAGCTTTGTTGGTGACAAATCTCAGACCAAAGGGGTGCTCCCGTTGGAAGTTAGCATAGCCGGTCGTCAACACATGACGGCATTCTTTATCATTGATTCCAAGACCGATTATAACGCATTACTTGGCCGCAACTGGATCCACCAAACCAGTTGCATTCCTTCATCACTATACCAAGTCCTCATCTTTTGGGATGGCAAATCGGTCGTCGTCCACCCAGCCGATAACCAACCATTTGAAACTAACATGATTCAGGCTCGCTATTATGATGATCACGTCGGCTACATCACCCTCCAAGGCCTCAACGAGGATGGGTGGCCGACGAGAATTTTGGTACAAAAAGTGATTGAGGTAGGCGCCGAGACTGTCCAACAGGATTCGGCGAGGCTTGGCTTGGCGAACTTGGTTATTAATACCGATGATTGAGCACACCACACAAGAACGGCGTCAGGCCGCGGTTTCATCTACAATGGAACGTCTGCTGGCCCATTGGTACGCCATTACCAAGCAACCACATTCTGGCATCAATTTAATCGAATTTCTGGCCGAAGCAGATAGCGGCCCCGTTCTATCTTTCGATAAAGTTCAGGCTGCGCCGGCCGAACTCGAAGACCATCGACCTCAAGTCAAGGACCCGTTAGAGGAAGTTAATGTAGGCACGACCGAGGATCCTCGAACATTGTTTATTAGTGCGTTACTCCCACCGTCCATGAAGGTCGAACTCCGTAAGCTACTCCACGAATTTAAAGATTGCTTTGCATGGAGCTATCATGAAATGCCAGGCCTCGACCGACACCTTGTCGAGCATGAGCTACGCATCAAGGAGGGGTGTAAGCCTTTTCGACAGCCTCCTCGCCGATTTTCGAACGAAGTACAACTCGGCATTAAGGAAGAATTAGTTCGGCTTCTGAAAGCCGGGTTTATTAGGACCGCTCGGTATGTCGAATGGTTGGCCAATATCGTCCCCGTGTTAAAGAAAAACGGTGCCCTTCGCATTTGCATCGATTTCCGTAATCTAAATCTGGCTACTCCCAAGGACGAATATACGATGCCGATTTCAGATTTATTAATTGATGCCGCAGCTAATCATGAACTGCTATCTTTTATGGACGGTCATGCGGGTTACAACCAGATTTTCATTGCCAAAGCTGACGTCCACAAGATGGCTTTCCGTTGCCCGGGGGCACTTGGTACTTATGAATGGGTAGTCATGCCTTTCGGCCTCAAGAATGCCGGCGCCACATACCAACGCGCCATAAATATGATCTTCCACGACTTAATCGGTACAATCGTCGAAGTTTATATCGATGATGTGGTCGTAAAATCCAAGCATCGTCAAACACACCTGGACGACCTAAGGTAAGCGTTCCTTCGCATGCGCAAAAACAACCTCAAGATGAACCCGGCCAAGTGTGCTTTCGGTGTTTCGGCCGGTAATTTCCTAGGTTTTTTGGTGCATCATCGCGGCATCGAGGTCGATGAAAATAAAGCCCGCGTCATCATTAGCGCCCCACCTCCGACGACAAAGAAACAGCTCTAGTCGTTACTCGGGCAGATAAATTTCCTCCGACGTTTCATCGCCAATTCGGCCGGTAAAATGAAAGCATTCTCTACGCTCCTTAAATTGAAGGAGAATGACCGATTTGAATGGCGCGAAGAGCATCAAACTGCGTTTACGCAAATCAAGGTGGCCCTTTCCACTCCGCCCGTGCTCGTTCCACCTTGTCGCAACAAACCCCTTAAATTATACATTTCGGCAGCCGCCGAATCCATTGGTTGCCTCCTCGCGCAAGATAATAATGTCGGACGCGAACAAGCTATCTTTTACCTTAGCCGAAACCTGAATTCACCAGAACTTAATTATTCCCCTGTCGAAAAACTTTGCTTAGCGTTGTTTTTCGCCGCATCCAAGCTTCGGCATTACATGCTCCCCACAGTCACGCAGTTCATCGCCCAAACCGACGTAATTCGTTACATGCTGACTCGGCCTATGGTCAAAGGCCGAATTGGGAAATGGACACTCGCCTTATCCGAGTTCAGCCTTCAGTATGTACCACAAAAGGCTGTCAAGGGGCAAGCCCTCGCCGACTTCCTAGCACAACACCCATCCCCTTATGGTTTTGAGGGGGGCGACGTCGACATCGGTTTCGTCACCACACGTGATAACCATTGGACTATGCATTTTGATGGTTCCAGTACTTCGACCTCGGCAGGTGTCGGTATCGCAATTCAGTCGCCTGATCACTGCCGATGGTATTTTTCTCTCAAGTTAGATTTCAGCTGCACCAATAATCAGGCCGAGTATGAAGCCCTCATTATCGGCCTCCATGTTTTACACGATCTGCGGGCCCCCCGCATTCTTGTCCTTGGTGATTCCGAACTTGTGATTAACCAACTGAACGGCGTGTTTCGTTGCATGAGTTGTACTTTAGCTCCTTATCACATGGTCGCCACATACCTGGCCGAGTCGTTCGAACGAATCACATTTGAACACATTTCACGTATCCACAATACTGACGCCGACGAACTCGCCCAGATTGCCTCCGGAGCACAACTCATGGGGGGCAAACTAGGTCGAATTGTGGGAATTGCGAACACGGGTCAATGCTCGTACCCCGTTTTGATTAATCAGCAAACTCTCCAACGCGCGCACGTAATACGTACACGGGTAATGTCGCTCCCATCCCTACTAGAACGAGGAGATCCCATAGAAGTATGTGCCGTCGAAGTAGAACCAGATGATTGGAGAAAGACGATGTTACGGTACCTCGATAACCCCAATGGGAAACACGACCGAAGAACGAAGGTGCTCGCGACAAATTACGTGTCGTATCAAAATGAATTATATCGCAAGGGCGAGGATGGTTTACTACTGCTGTGCCTCGGCCCACACGAGGCTGCTCAAGCAATGGCCGAGGTACATGAAGGAATTTGCGGGGCACACCAATCTGGACGAAAGATGCGCTGGTTGCTCCGACGACACGGTTATTTTTGGCCCAATATATTAAAGGATTGCATCGAATATGCACGGAGATGCGTATCATGCCAGATTCATGGACCCGTGCAGAGAGCCCCGGCCGAATTACTACACTCGGTTACTAAACCATGGCCGTTCAGGGGTTGGGCAATGGATGTAATTGGCAAAATCACGCCATCATCGGGGGCAGCGAAACACGCGTGGATAATTGTAGCAACTGACTATTTCACTAAGTGGGTCGAGGCCAGGTCATACGCCGAATTAACGGCTAAAGAGGTATGCAACTTCGTAGAGGAGAATATTGTGACCAGATTCGGCGTGCCAGAAACAATCATAACTGATAATGGCACTATATTCACGGCCGATAGGTTTAGGGAATACGCGGCAAGTTTGAATATCCGACTCGAGCAATCTACGCCGTACTACCCACAGGCAAACGGACAGGCCGAGGCAAGCAACAAAGTGTTGATCGGCATCCTTGAAAAAATGGTAAAAGAGAGACCTGGTTTGTGGCATTTGAAATTAAGTGAAGCATTATGGGCATACCAAACTTCACCCCGGTCGGCCACTGGAACCACTCCTTACGCGTTAACTTATGGACACGATGCTATGTTACCGGTCGAGTTGAGTATAAGCTCGTTACGAGTAATCGAGCAGAGTGATTTATGCAGTATTGAATACAGTCAAGCGATGCGCCAAGAGTTGGAAGACTTGGAAGAAAGTCGAATCGATGCGGGTAACTTATTGGTTGCACAAAAGAAAATTGCCGAGCGAGCATATAACCAGCGTGTGAGACAAAAAACGTTCGTTGAAGGAGAATTGGTTTGGCAAACTGTGTTGCCTGTTGGGATTAAAGACCCTAGATTTGGTAAGTGGTCGCCGAATTGGGAAGGGCCATTCATCGTTCACAAAGTCCTCGGCAAGGGGGCATATCATCTAAGAGATCGGACGGGTTCAGTTCATAAGTTGCCGATTAATGGAAAGTTTTTAAAGAAGTATGATCCAATTACATGGGAAATGCAAGAGTAAGACCATTGTATGTATTAATAGCAAAACCACCATTGTATTGATAAGAAAAAATCATTACAAGAGAACAAATACAATGATTAAATTCCTAAGGGGTCGAGGGGAGGAAAGTCTCAAGGGCAGCTTTCAGCTCCAGCCACTTCGCCTCGCTCAAATTTATCTCAGCCTGCCGCATCTTCTTGTTGCACTGCAGTTGCTGGATACGCCGTGCGCCGGCAGCAAAGGCCGTCAGCCGAGCCTTGTTAGCCTCAAAATCCTTCTCAAGCTCGGAAGCAGCAGCCGACCTTTGGCGTTGAAGGTCAGAAATCTGGCGCTGGAGGTCAGAGATCTGGCGATCAAACTCGGTCAGCTTTGCTTTCTTTGCCTTGAAAGCCTCCATCTCTACTCGGCCAGCCTCATGCGCGACCTTGGCTACCTTCAAATCGTCCTCGGCCTGTAGGGCACGCTCGAAGATAAGAAAGTGTTGCCGAGTCCGCTCCAGGAGGTCGGTTAGGAAAGAGATGCCCTCCGGGCTCAGATGACCACCACTGGTGAGGTCATTGAGACACTCTCCAACAGAGTCAAGGCCCTTGCACCGGAGAGCTTGGGAGGCAGTCACAGACAAGACTTCGTGCAGCTTCACGAAGACTTCAGCCTCGGGCACAGCACCCGCTGGTTCGGCGGGAGCAGCAGAAGAGCCGGCCTCACCGGTCGTACTCTGAAGAAGAGCGTCAAGCTCCACTTCCCACGACGGCTGCACATAAAAAGAGAACTTTGTGAAGGAAAGTAGACATCATGGTATAGTGCATAAAGAAAAAGGGAATTGTTTTAGACCTGCCGAGAGGAGACTTCGGCCATGCCCTCTGGGTCATTGCTCGAACCCAGGGAACTTAATGGCCGAGCCCAGTGCCTTAGACCGCTACGCAATTCACGCGGCCGATGGAGGTCATCTACATTTGATGGCCACGACGGCGGCCAGGAAATATAGACAAAGCCCCTCGGCGCATAAAATTGCCGGTGAAATGAATGTTCGGGCACCTGACATTTAATAGCTTTAAATACCATGTGACACAAAAAAAATCAACACAACAAAAAGCGAGACTTACAAAGGCCGAAGAGACTTCCTGTGGAGGAATGGGAGGATCTTCGTCCTGCGAGTGGATCGGCGTTTCAGCCGTGGCCTCAGGATCGGCAATAGGTCTCTTGCCACGATCCGCCGCAGTAAGACGTGGTCGAGCGGTCGCCTCGACTACCGGAGAAGGATGGACGGGAGAAGAGTTGACTGGTCGACGACGGCGTTGCAGCGGGACATTTAGCGTTACAACTAGAAACCTAAAGAAACCAAGTAGAAGCAGAATTATACCTCCAAAACGACCGTTGGAGTCGAGGGTGCCTCGGCAGGCGCAGCCGACTTTCCCATTTCAGGTGCCACGACCGGCTCCGAAGCTGGAGCGGGTGCGACGATTGGATCGGCCTGGGAGACGGCTGGAGGGTTCGAGGTTGGAGTTGCCGGGGCAACCGGCACAGTTGGAGAACCGGCAGGAGCAGGCGTCCCATTAGTGTCATTGGGGACGACATGAATTTCCCGGTCGCCCTTCTTTGCCAATCTCTTGACGCGTTTAGAAGGGCGAGGGATCTCTTCCGCCAGCTCGACCCCTCGGTGGGGGCGTTTGGCAGGGACCGACCGCTCGGTGACAAGGGTCCTCTTCGTAGGCGCCTTTTTCGCCTTTGCCACCGCGGCGACCACCTCGACCGTCTTCGACCCGCGACCCCCTGAAATAGCAAAGTAATTAGTAACGAGGACAAGTGAGTTTCTTTTTCTGAAGTAGCAAAGTAGTCAACAATATACCTTGGGCCGACTCCTTAGGTTGGGTCGAGAGCGCTGGTCTGGGCCGGTCACCAAACACTTTGCTCACCACGTCCTCGGCCGTGGCGCTGAAGAAGTCGCCGGTATACTCATCCCACCAATCCCCAAAAGTGTCGGTGCCCAAGGATTCCGGAACGGTTGGCCGAAGATGAAACTTCTTGCACCGGTCCTGAAACTCTTGCTCCGTCGTCCGGCACTCCCTCTCGGAAGAACCAAAAAGACGTCCCCGGCTCGGCGGGCATCGCAACCAAGGGGAAGGTCGCGAGCCAGTACAATTGAGCCCCATGACTGACGAAGGCCCGCGTCTTCGGCCGCGGCCCAAGTTGCCGTCGGGAGCCCGATTGAAGCAGGGTACTCCTGACGCCGGCACACCAAGAACTCGTCGTCCGAAAGAACGTCGAGGCTGAAAAAGTGTTTAAGGACCTCATCAGCCCGGTGAGGAGGAGCCGGTCGAGAGGCCAGTTGGGGGCCGAGGGCGGCCGAGCGCTGGAAAGCGGGGACCTCAGGCCGAAGAGTGGAGAAATAGACCTGCAGCCAGAGTTGGAAAACCCAGAGGGGCCCATTCTAGTGCGGGTCAATCTTGTTGATGGTCGTCTCGGCCAAGCAACGAAAGAGGTTGGCAAGAATAGCCGGGCTAAGCGCCAGAGAGTGACCACTAGCCAGGGCCTGGGCCACCGGCATATTCTCGACCAGGCACTTGTTCGACCTGGTACAACAAATAAATTTGTTGTACCAATAGAAGAGGAAAGCTTCATGTTCTCCCTTCCTGAGACTCTCCTCGCCTCGGCCGGCGAAGTGGAGAATCAGAGTATTATAGTTGAAGAAGTTCTTATGAAGCTTCTGAACTTCTTCTCTGGAAGGCTTTCGATCTCCTCGGCTGAGTGTTTCGACGGCCCGCTTGTCGAAAAGCGCCTTCAGGTCAAGGAGGGAGGGGCATCCAGAGAGGGCGGCGTCGATTGGGAGACCAGATGGTGGAGTCCCAAGAATAGCCGAGATGTCAAGGATTGTAGGGCTGAGGGGTCCGAATGGAAGGACCATGGTGTTGGTGGCCGAACACCATAGGGTCAAGGCCGCCATAAGCAGCTCCTTGTCCATGGTAATTTCCATGGTCGAGAGCAGGATGGCATCATAGAAGTCGAGGGCTTTCCACTCCTCGCCGAAGAATGATCTCATTCGATCCACCCAGGCGGCCCAGACTGTGGTGGTCGAGGGCCAGGCTCCTTGAGGCCGAGCCAAGCACCATTTGGACCAGTCGAACCCTTGAAGCAGGGGTGTTAGGCACTGCTCCTTGAGGAGGTTGGTGATGCACGACGGCACTGCATCCCTGAAGAGGGGGCCCAGGATCTGATGAGTGGTGGCCATGTCATTCTCGAAGCGTAGTGTTTTGATCACATTTCGATCGATGAAATCTTTGCATTTGTTGATCTCGTCAGAGAGCTTCGAGATAAAGGAGGCCATTAATAAAGATGGTAGGGGAGAATTTGGAAAAGCTGGAGAAAATAATTGCAGAAGGAAGAACTGGAAGGTTTGATTGGAACGAACAAGGATGAGAAATTGAGATTTTAGAATTTGTGAAAGCGTAAAAGGCGAATGGCAGAAATATGGGTATTTATAGGCCTTTCAGGATGAATATCAAACGTCTGGGATTCGAAAAGCACTGGTTCAAATTGGGGGGAAATTTAACCGGGAAAGGCTCAATCATTTCGGATATTTTGGGAACCTGCGAAGAGGGGATCGAGGAGCCGAAAATCCAGGACGCACGATTGCGTGCGACGCCAGTTTTAAGGCATTAATGAGGATAAGACGTTCCAGTTAGTGCACGGTTTCGAGGCCCACAATTGAAAGTTTTAAGAGCGGCGGAGAATCGACACGTGGCCACGCTTTGGGGGCAACAAGGAAAGTGCAATCATGCCTCATAAATGCGCAGGAATAACGGTCATTAAGTAAAGTTCAAAAAAGCAATAAACGTTTTCGCTTCTTCAAGGTCGAGGCCCGACCAAGAGTTAACAGTCGGCGACCTCAGAAGCGAGGGGGCAATGTTTGGGCCCAAAATATTATTGCTGGGCCGAGCAGTAAGATGTGCTCGGCCCAAGGAGATGATAAATACTATGGGCCGAATAATAGGGCCCAGGCCAGCTAACAGGGTCGGCCAAATCCTATCATAAGTAGTCCAGATAAATAGAAAGGTCGAGGAAGTCCTGGTGCAACTAGGATTCTCGACCAGCAAGGAATGAAGTCCCGAAAAGAAGGAAAATTCAGAATCCCAGTAGGAGTAGGTTTATTCGAGGAAGAAGAGAAATGGGACAAGGACTCCCAATCCAAATCGGAGTCGGTTTCAAGGAATGGGGCACTATAAATACAAGAAATCATGCAAACAAAAAGGACCTTCGAATCAGCATACAATTGCCCTGCGCAAAACCTCTCAACACCTTGAGATTTTTTCCTTTTCTTTTCCCGCCGACACACCTTCAGTTTGGATAAACAGCACTATGGAAGCACCCGGCGAGCACCTTCAGTTTGGATAAACAGCACTGCTGCCGCAGAATCAGTCGACCGAGAAGCATCTTCAGTTTGGATAAACAGCACTGCGTCGAGGTCGACCGATTATCTATCCAAGTCTCGGTCGAGAAAGGTTTTCGAACCTTTGTTGGCAAAGGTCACCCTGCTAGCCTTCTCGGCATAGTTAGGTGTTACGAATTACATTGCTCGGCGTACTGGTCGCCGAGTGGTTTTATGATTGGATACTCACAAGTGAGTTTCAGGGTTCGGCATTCCGACGGCCGAACTACGTTTACCATCAAGACATACATCACGTTCGAGTACCTGTGCCCATACACCTTGGTCTCGATTCGACGTGCTTATACTCTCACGAATATAATCACAGTGACCGAATCGGGCTCGGACGATTTGTGAACTCCGCAGAATTAGCAGCCTTGTCTTCAGTCTGTAGAACCCAGAGACCGAGAGTGTTCCTTCCTTGGTCGCAATCGCAAGTTAAAGAAGTCAGCGATGCGCTCAAAGCTACATCAACAAATTTTACTCCTCGGCCAGGCTCGGCCGACGAGTTGGCACGCCCCGCATTCGACCGAATGACGTAGTTAGCTTATTAGTTACTCGGCCTGCGCGCCACGTAGGTTTTGTAATTTTTAGGGTCAACACATTCACAAATGGTTTTACATTGAGTTCATTTAAGTAAACAAGCTGCCAAACGCATTAGTTTCTGTATTTGTAAAATGAAAACTTGTTTTACGAATCGTTTTACTGTTATTTGACAGTCTGGAAGACTGATTCAGATAGATAACCTGTCTTTAGATTTTGATGTTCAAGAGACGAAGTCCTTAGATCATGGAAGGAGTTGGAGAATGCTAGGTCAAGATGGAGAATGCTAGGTCAAGAAAAGAAAGGCCAGACTCCAGTCGTCGGTTAACCGGAAGACTTGCTGAAGAGCTTAGTGCAAGGGAGACCAAGCAAGTGGTTGACTGCTGGAAGACTTGGTCAAGCTTGGAGACCTTGTCGTGTCTCTTGCCCCATAAATTGAAAATTAAATTTATTATTTGGCAGCCTGGAAGCCTTGGTCAAGCTTGGAGACCTCATCGAGTCACTTGCCCAACAAATTTAAACTAAATTTGGATATAAACATTGGTTTCATGTGGGGAAAAAAAAAAGATTTCTTGCCTATAAAAATAAACCATTTTGTATATTAGCCGTCCATCCCTACTCAAACACACTGATTAGTTCCCCAATTCTCAAGACAAGCATACTCTCTCTCTCTCTCAAACACACACACACAATGGCACCTTCAATGACTTCAATGGAGGCATCAATTGGTAATGAATCCAAAGTAGCTAGCATCAAAACCCTAGCTGACTCAGCTGCTCTCACTTCTGTACCTTCGGAGTACACCTACACCAAAAATCCCAACGACATGGGAGATGCAAACGACCCAGAACATTCAATCCCCATCATTGATTTTGCTCTTCTCACCTCTGCCTACCCTGATCAACGGGCACAAATGATCCAGAAGCTAGGCAGAGCTTGCCAAGAATGGGGCTTCTTTCAGGTAGTCACACTCACAGTCTGTCATTCTACGATACAAACTCAATATTTGACTTTTGTAATATACACTTACTAGTTATTAATATATGCTTGAGCATGTGGCAAATTAATTGAAGAATGCTCATAATAATGAAACATGAATTAATTATTTTCATACGCGATGTCTTTTAGGTGATCAACCACGGTGTACCAGAGAGCTTGATGGAAGCAATGGTCGACTCATGCTAAAGATTTTTTGAGCTGCCGAATGAGGAGAAGAAGGAGTTCCAAACAAGGAACCTGCTGGACCCAATCAAGTGCGGCACCAGCTTCAACGTCGCAATCGACAAAGTGCGCCTCTGGAGGGATTATCTGAAGGTCATCGCACACCCCGAGTTCAACTCACTCTACAAACCGGCTGGATACGGTGAGGTTTCATTGGAGTTCAGCAAAAGAACCCGAGCAGTGGCAACCGAAATATTGAGTGGAATATCAGAGAGCTTAGGATTGGAAGCCGATTACATTGCTAAGGCCATGAATTGGGATCGCGGCTTGCAAATTCTGGCAGCGAATTACTACCCGGCTTGCCCGCAGCCTGACCTGGCAATCGGTATTCCTCCTCATACCGATCACGGACTAGTGACGCTCTTGATTCAGAATGATATGTGTGGCCTTGAAGTCAAGCACAATGATAAGTGGGTCTTGGTGAATTCCGCTCCAGGCTCTTTTATTGTTAACGTTGGTGATCAAATGCAGATTCTGACAAACGACAAGTACAAGAGCATATGGCATCGAGCAACTGTGAACAACACAGCAACGAGGATATCGATCGCCATACCACATGGACCGGCACTGGACACGCCCACCCTACCGATCCCGGAGTTGCTAGAAAAGGAAGGTGAAACAGCAAAGTACATTGGAATGACATATGAGAAATTCATGGAACTTCAGGCAAGCCCCGCTGCCTACATGGTGCCTTGCTTGGATCACCTGCGCGTCAAGGACAATTGAAGTAGTCAATCTCCTTAAAGAGATTCAATCTACTTTCTATGAGAGATTCAGAGCAGCAGTTGTCCAATTTTTCCCATGTTGGTCGTTTTCTTGATTTCATTCTACATTCATTCTTTTGTTCTTGGCCTGAAGATTCAGATTTTATTTGTAAATCATTATTGCATTCTTATGAAATATTGACCAATAAAATAGATATCGATTTTAATGATTTATACCATATGTCTTCATGTCATTACTCAAAAAATTTCCTTGTTTACAGTTTCTATGATCCAAGCATGTTACTTAACAGAAATGAAAATAGGAAGGGATGAAAGGCCTTAGAAATAGGAAAAGTAAAGAAATAGAATTGGAACAACTAGTCCCCACAGTTGATCAAATTCTTATTTTTTAGGTACTTCATTACGGATCTTAAGAGAAAGCTAAAGTTTTTTTGGTTCTTTACGTCTTAGTAAATGCATGGGAAATTTAAAAAGAAAACTCATAATCAAAATGATTCCAATTTACATTCCTTGTAAGTAAAAATGCCCCAAAATTACCCGGACGCATTACCGATGGGACATTGACTTCATTTTCAATCAAAGAAGTCGCACATATCCGCTGCAAACGAAGTCACACATCGCCTGACTCGAGTAGTGCCGCACTTGCTTCGACTGATTCTTATTCTAACTCTCGTTGTAATTGGTTTGAAAAACGCCCAGGCAGTGTTTATGACCTTGTGTTTGAGAAGGATCTTTCCCATGTATAATCAATCTTTTTACTTCTTGGCCTTTTGGCCTTTAATTATATTCGCCGCTAGATTTAAAAAATAAAAAATAAAACTCAAAAACTCCATGCTTAACAACTTGTGAACAGCCCCCGCTGCAATCTCTCCCCAGAAAACTTGAAGGTGACGGCGCTAAAACAACTGGAAACAACACGTCCCAGTGTGCTGCCTCACTCTACCCTCTCCTAGGCCTTTCAGAGTTGTGAGAGCTAAATAGTATCACAAATCGTTCGTTGCCTTTCTTGATGCAAGATCCTCCAGCAGGTGCACTACAAACGGCTTTTGGGGCATCAATTGTTTCATATCTAAGCTCTCAGCAGGGATTACATCATTTCAGGGCAACTGCACTATAGGAAACATGGTTGCTTTTTCCTACCTGTCATAAACCAAAGATGAAACAGCAACCAATTCTACATTAGTACTGATCCCTAAATACTTCTAACATGCACTGTCCTTGCCCTGCGTAAGTTAATCATTCATGTGAAGTCAATGTTCTATGCATGTAAAAAAAATATGAGGTGAAAGATGTCCACAAGGAATAACACCCGCTAGATGTTGGAAGCCAAACAGTCTCCAACTAGAACAAGAAAAACAAGAAGCCAACGGCTAGTTTCTCAAGCTAAGTCCAAGAGGCAAATGGAGGGCTGAGTTTAAAACTGGGCTACATGGTTAAAATTGGAGTAGTACAATGTTAGGTAGAGTTCCTGGTATTAGTCCTCAGTGGATGTAAGATTGATGACTGTAGTATGGGACCAAAACCCTACTACTTTGATGATATATATATATATATATATACCAAATGGGGCGGAACTAACAGCAGGCGGCAAAGCCGTCCATAGAATTTAGAGTGCGGAAGTAAAACATATAGAAACAGAGTAGCATATCAATATATTGAATTAAAAGAAATTCAGGTTGATTAAAAAGAAACATCCATGGGTGACTGATAATAACATGAAAACAGAAAATTAAATTAATCATAGATGATAATTCCATGAAAGTAATGAATTAAAATTAATGATGCAGATAGATTTTGAAAATAAGTTTATTAAAACTTACTACAGTGCAGATTAGAAACTTTTGCCTAATGGCAGATAAGGAATGCAGAGAAATTGGAGCTCGCAGGCATCCTGGATAATAATATATGTATTACAAGTGTTTGGATTTCTAATGAAAATGTTCTCTGTTCTTTTGAATACGCAGAGAGGATGTTGGGATTAAGCCCTTGTGTTTAAAAAACTATGTTCTTCTTCTGAAGATGAGCTCTTCTTTTATAGGGGGAGGAGAATGATTGAGGTTTGCAATTGAGATCCCGGAATCCCACTGGCATGTGAAGAAAGCTGGCAAAGCTGGCTGAATGATGAGAAGCTACTGTGGAATCACTTTTACAAAAGCTGAATGAACAGTGACTTTTCTGCTTTTCACTGTTGATGGATAGTGACTTGTCTGAGGAATGATGGCAGCTACTGCTGATGATTCTGCAAATTGATACGATCACATGGGCCAATAATGCACTACTGTGGATTCAAAAATCAAATGGATCTTGAATATCTTGGAGTTCCACTTGATGTGCCCAATTGGGCGGAAGCTGAGAAGAGGCATCAGAGGAGTCCGAGTCCGAGTCTGAACCTTTCTTCTTTTGCAGCATCGCTGCTTCAGCCATGAGTTGTTGAGCCAAGTCCAGAAGCTGGGTAGTTTTCGAAGATTTTTCCTTCTTCGAGCTGGATGATCTGGCTGACTTGGTTTTTTTTTTAAGGGAGGAAGATAGACTAATGTCCGATAGAGACTGAACTGGTTCCTGGACTTTTGTTAGTTCAGGAAATTGCTGAGTGTCTGGCAAGGCCTGTGAAGAAGATGCAGAGATTGCTGGAGTTGAACTCTGAGGAAATTCTGCACGAACTAGATCAATAATCTTTTGGTGGTTGAATTTGTCCCACCATTTCACCCATCGGGCTCTGTAAATTCCACCATTGTCTAACTGGAAATTCCATTTTAAAATCCATGGGACCGTGTATTTGGCCATGAACAAAGAGAATAGGGAAACCCTGTTGTCAAAACGGCTGCGGTCAAAACCGGTCTTGAAACTATTGTTTAATACTTGACGAAGGTCATCAAGAACAAGAGAAATATTTGGGCCATGAGTAGCCCACCAGTCTGGAAACCATGCTGGAAATCTTAGTCTGAAACTTTTATCAAAGGTCACGAACCATGAATGACTAAAATCTTCTGTTTGGTGAAGGAAAATGTTAGTCCATGCTTAAATGTAATCATAATAATTATAATTGTTGTTTGGTATGAGAACATGCTGGGTGTGAAGGGGTTTGGTATGATAAAGGGGAATGCCCCAATCTTGTTCAGCGAGGAATTTTCCAATATGGAGGGAATGGTACAATATTTTGTTTTGGTGAGTGGTGTTGTAAATTGGCTTAATAGCAATGCTTTCGGTCTCAGAGAGAATGGCCTCGTAATATTTGAGGCTTTTGTATTGTGCTGCTGGAATATAATGATGATTTGGGGGCAACAGCAGTCTAGCAATGCGTTCTGGGGGTTGATTTTTATCAATGTCAAGAGGTATGCAAAAAAGCTTTTCAGAAGTGGGGTTTTGGATATATGGTGATGATTTAGCAAAGCTGGATGGTTTTGGAATAGATGGTGATGGTGATCGAACTGAAGAGTAAGGATCATATGGGGTGGCTAATGCTGTTTGGTAATTTGGTCGGATATTTCCTACAGTTGATCCTAAGGGAGTAAATCTGTTTGTATTGGCGAGGGCCGATGAAGAGTCGGGAATAGACTCCTGTTTTATTGGTGCTGGGGTTTGGGTAAGGGTGGCTGGAAGCCTTCGATGCTGATTAGGATTAGTACCCATTCTTCCCCTGCAAAAATTCTCTGGTTAGAAAATCTGGTATGCAATTCTGGCTGCCTTTAATGTATTCAATATCAAAATAAAAAATACTTAATATGGCTTGCCAGCGTGCAAAAATTTGTTTTGATGCAATGTTCTGAATATCTTTTTGTAAAACATGTTTTGCAGATTTGCAATCAACTCGAACCAAAAATTTTTGATTTAATAAATCATCTTGAAATTTGCTAATGCATAATACAATAGATAAAATCTCTTTTTTAATAGTACTGTAATTACTTTGAGCTGGATTCCAAACTCCTGAATGGAAACGAACAATTTGTTCAGGAGCTTCAGAAGAAGTTTTCTGTTTGAGGATACCTCCATAACCGATTTCGGATGCGTCGGTTTCGACTATTTTGAAAGAGTCGGGAGTTGGAATGCCAAGACAGAGCAAAGTCTTGACATGATTTTTTATCTGTTTGACAATAGAAGTATGATTTTGTGACCATGATGGAGGATTCTCCTTAAGACGATCAAACAAGGGCTTGCATTGTTGACGCAAATGGGGATATAATTCTGAAACATAATTGAGAGATCCAAGAAAACGCTGAAGTTGAGTTTTATCAATAATTTGATCTGGAAATTTATCAGCAAACTGGATGACTCTATCAATGGGTTGAATGGTAGATCTATAGATATGGTAACCTAAAAATCTAACCTTGGTTTGAAACAATTTAATTTTGGTTGCCGACACGACTAACCCATTTGACCTAATGATCCTAGCAAATGCATGCAAATGCTTCCAATGCTCATCTATTGATTTTGAAAAGATCAATACATCATCAATATAAACAATCGAAAAATGGCTATATTGATTAAAAATCTCATTCATAATATTTTGGAATTCACTTGGTGCGTTCTTCAAGCCGAAAGACATTACGTTCCATTCATAATGTCCAAAAGGAGTTACAAAAGTAGTTTTGTATTTATCAGATTCATGTATTTGGATTTGCCAAAAACCTGATTTCATATCGAATTTAGAAAAAACAGTTGCTTGAGAAAGTCTCTTGATCAAATCTCTCTTGTTGGGAATCGGATAACGAATCCATTCTAAAACATCATTCAAAGGTTTGTAGTTAATAACTAATCGTGGAACGCCTCGTTCTAATTCTGCATTTTTCTGAACGTACAAAGCCGGGCAAGACCATGGAGATTTGCTTTTGCGGATAATTCCTTTTTCTAAAAGCTGGTTGATTTCTGTTTTGCAAAATTCTAAAACTTCTTGATTCATTTGAATCGGTCGTGCTTTTGTGGGGATTTTTGATTCAACAAAATCTTTGACATAAG
Source organism: Pyrus communis (assembly GCF_963583255.1). Taxonomy (NCBI): domain Eukaryota; kingdom Viridiplantae; phylum Streptophyta; class Magnoliopsida; order Rosales; family Rosaceae; genus Pyrus; species Pyrus communis. The sequence continues at coordinate 31,121,910 of NC_084804.1, forward strand.
GGAGTTTAACAATATGTTGTTTTCTGTGCCAAAAAGCATTGGGAAGATCGGAATAGATTTCTTTAACAAGTTTATTAGAAAACTGGTTAATAGAATCTAATAAAGATTTATTCATTAGCTGTTCTTCAACTCTTTTGTGGTTAATTTCTTCTTTTAAAAAACTGATTTGTTGTGATTTTGCAGTAATCTGGTTGAGGGTTTTTGAAGTTGTTTTAACTTTTTAAGATCTGTTTCCATACAAAATTCAAAAGTAATTTTTTGGCCAAAAACCTTAGTAGAAATACAGTTATGATGAACTTTGAAAGGATAAATTAATGCAATGAATGGGAGTCCCAAAATGACTGGATCAGAAATATTCTTGATTAAAACAAATGGGGTTTTAAAACAAACATTTTGTTGACAAACATGGGCCTTGGGAATTTCATATTTTAAATTCATTGGGGATTGATTAGCAGCGCTAAGTGTTTCCGTAGACTTGTGATAATATTTAGTAGGTATTAACCCTTCTTGGATGCAATTTAAATATGCCCCTGAATCGATTAAAGCGAGGGTTTCTAAATGAAAATCTTCGATTACTATCGTGATTTTAGAATACCATTTTCTAATTCTGATTTTGTCTAAAAGACTTAAAACAAGATCTTTTGAAGAAAAAGATCTGCTCGACTGAGCATCGGAGTCAGAGTTGGAAGAAGAATTATCTTGTTTTTCTACAAGCGTTTGAGTACGTACTCTACTGAGCTGTGAACGAATTTCCGTATTTTCAAATTTTAAAAACTTAATTTCCGTTTTAATCTGATTAACTTCTTTTTGCAAATCCTTAATGGTGATTTCCTTTTTGGGTTTATTAAAACGTTCCAAAGTGGTGCTAAGAGAAATCTTTTGAGAAGAAGTTTGGCTAGTGCCTGGTTCTTGAGTAGAAATCAAATCTTTGAGTTTTTTCAAATAAAAAGATTTTAAGTCTGGGTCATCGACTTTGCTTATTAATTCCATTAAAAACTCTTCTTGTTTTTCTTGCTTATTAAGCATTGAAATTTTGTTACAACAAGTGTCTGTGCATCCAAACTTAATGTTTGGAGAAGAAACGTCGCTAGAGCTATCATGATCAGAAGAGGATAAATCTTTATCTGACTGACTAGAGTCGGTGTTTCGAAGTTCTAACGCTTGGATGAGTTGTACTTTGTCTTCGTCAGAAATCTTTAGCTGGTTAATAACCTTATTAACTTTACATTCATTTGCAAAATGACCGAATTTGCCACACTTGTAGCATTTTCCTTTTTTATTTTGAAAATCTTTTGTAGATTTTTGAAAACGTTTCTTTTTAGAGTTTGAAAATGGTTTTTCATAAAATTTGTTGGTTTGAAAAGGTTTATTGGAAGACCTTTTGTTTTTATAAAATCTGGAATGAGGTTTAGAAAATTTGTTTGCGTGCTGAATCTTTTTCTTTTTGCTCGAATGAGCGATTGGTGGTAAACCGTATTGTTCACAAAACGTTCCAAGTTCGTATTTAGCAATAGATTTGTCCTTGTTGACTTGTTTTGAAATCTTCATGTCAATACACATTTTTAAACCTTCTTTTTGAATAATATTAATTATGTTTCCGTAAGTGAGGGTATGATAAGGTATGATACCTTCATCGTTTACGAAAACATTTCGGATTTTGTGAGCAAAGAGATTTGGTAAACCATTGATAAACTTTTCTTTCCAAAAAGATTGATTACTATCTTCACGAAGCATAACTCTGGATATAAAAACATCTTTATACCATCTGAAATCACTTAAGGTTGGACACCTTAAATTGCTCAGTTGGTCGTGAATACGCGTAGTAACGTTGCTAGGTGTTCCTATGAAATGTTCTATAATTGTATAAAGTAACGTATTTACGCCGTTGGGTATTCCCTGTCCTATCGTTTCGTCAAAGATGGGAAATCCTTCCTCATCTTTCTTAACTGCATAACGTATCTCGTCTCTGGACTGAGAAGTTAAGTGTTTCTCCCACCAAGAATGAAGCATTCCAGTGAAACCAGTGACTAAGAGGTCGACAATTTGTGTTTGGGAAAAACCGTGATTAGAAATATAGCTATTAGCAACCATAGAAATATGTTGGGGTTTGTTGAGAAGTTCTTGTTCTGACAATCCATCTATATTCCATTCATAGAGTTTGTAAGCAGAGACTGAAAATTGATTTTGAATATTTCTTTCTTCAAATTGAAGATCAGGAGGGGTTGGTCTGGGATAAAAGTTTTTCGTAAGAGAAGTAGGATTAACTGGATGAGTGCGAATACGCTTTAAATCAAAAGTTGGTTGAAGATCAATGTTTTGAAAAGCATTTTCAATATTTTGAATAGTAGAACTAGTCTCTATGTCCTGAGAAGAATCTGAAATAGATGTTTTTTCTTTTTCGACAGAAACATCATCGTTTTGCAAAACATTAACAACTTTCTCTTTCTTGAGCTCATTGAGCATTTGATCAATTTTTTGCAAAGTAGTCATAGACTTTAAAGCAGTAGAGCTTGAAGAAGTATTAGTAAAACTTACTAAAGGTTTTTCTTTTTGAGAAGATTTTGGTGAAGACAATTTGTCAATTTTTGTTTCAATTTTGTCTAACTGTTTTCCAATAGTATGAAGACTCTGATTTGTAAAATTGTTCTGTTCAATGACAGATTTAAGACATGAATCCTCTTTTGGAATTTTAAAAGGAGTTGCTGAAATGTTGGTATTACCAGTGAAAATCAAAATAGTTTCTTTGGGAGGATGACTAGAAGAAATCAAAGTTTTGTCTTCCTTAACCCAATTTTCTTTGGTAACAACCGTAACTTTGTTTTTGGTTTCATAATGTTGTTCAATAAAATCAAAGAAAGATATTTCAAATTGGTATTGTTCTACAAAAGCTTTCCATTCAGCATAAATGGCTCGCTTTTCTTCATCACAATACTTTTTTCTAAAAATATTTCTTCTGGGGATGTTTTCCTCAGAAGCGATGTCAGCTTTGAGCTTCCTCCATCGGATTTTTTGTGGTTTGTTTAAAACAAGTAATTGGTGATTCACCGATGTTGTTTCAAAATCAGAAGCAGTTGGAGAAGTTGGTTCTTCTTGATTGGGAGGATGGTAAACAGGATGTGCAACTTGTGAAGAAGTGTCGACAGACTTTAGTTTGATAAAATCATTGATTAATTCCTGTTGTGCAGTTTCCTGCTCCTTTAATTTTTTGTTTACTAACGACTTGATTAAATCTTGATCTCGACCCAGTCTATCGGTTGACGTGGATCCAGAAAAAGACTTTCTGCTAGAAGCAAAAGATTTATGTGAATGTACTGATTCACAAGATCTTCTTGATGGTCTATCGAAATTGATTTTAACAGTACCGTCAAAATATTGTTCAATGTTGTCGAGATTAACGAGGCTGTTTTGAACGGAAACCGGCTTACTTTCATTGATTAAACACTAATCTGAAGGGAGACTGATGTCTGACCACCTAATGGTTCTCGGGACTCTTATGTTTGCATTTTCTTGGGTTGTTTGGATCAAAAGAGTATGGTCACGAGGACTTTTGTTCAAAGCTTGAAAATTCATGTTGGTACCAGTGACTTTGTAATAAATTCTGAAAATAAATGTCAAAGGCTGTGTTCCTTCCAGGACTTGGTACCCGGAGGTTTTGATATTGAAGGTAAGAGCTTTTAAAACATGTGGATCTGAAAGACTTATTGTTAGATTGGGAAAACAGTCAAAATGGATAGGTCCGTTATAAAGACTAGATTCGATCATTCCGAGAATATTATCATTAAAATCCGTAAAACGGGCGTCGCGAAGACATAAAAGAATAGAAGTATTAAGACCTTTTCGTAATACTTTAATCCTACTTCTCTTACGAAAAACTTTTATCCCAGACCAACCCCTCCTGATCTTCAATTTGAAGAAAGAAATATTAAAAATCAATTTTCAGTCTCTGCTGACAAACTCTATGAATGGAATATAGATGGATTGTCAGAACAAGAACTTCTCAACAAACTCCAACATATTTCTATGGTTGCTAATAGCTATATTTCTAATCACGGTTTTTCCCAAACACAAATGGTCGACCTCTTAGTCACTGGTTTCACTGGAATGCTTCATTCTTGGTGGGAGAAGCACTTAACTTCTCAGTCCAGAGACGAGATACGTTATGCGGTTAAGAAAGATGAGGAAGGATTTCCCATCTTTGACGAAACGATAGGACAGGGAATACCCGACGGCTTAAATACGTTACTTTATACAATTATAGAACATTTCATAGGAACACCTAGCAACGTTACTACGCGTATTCACGACCAACTGAGCAATTTAAGGTGTCCAACCTTAAGTGATTTCAGATGGTATAAAGATGTTTTTATATCCAGAGTTATGCTTTGTGAAGATAGTAATCAATCTTTTTGGAAAGAAAAGTTCATCAATGGTTTACCAAATCTCTTTGCTCACAAAATCCGAAATGTTTTCGTAAACGATGAAGGTATCATACCTTATCATACCCTCACTTACGGAAACATAATTAATATTATTCAAAAAGAAGGTTTAAAAATGTGTATTGACATGAAGATTTCAAAACAAGTCAACAAGGACAAATCTATTGCTAAATACGAACTTGGAACGTTTTGTGAACAATACGGTTTACCACCAATCGCTCATTCGAGCAAAAAGAAAAAGATTTAGCACGCAAACAAATTTTCTAAACCTCATTCCAGATTTTATAAAAACAAAAGGTCTTCCAATAAACCTTTTCAAACCAACAAATTTTATGAAAAACCATTTTCAAACTCTAAAAAGAAATGTTTTCAAAAATCTACAAAAGATTTTCAAAATAAAAAAGGAAAATGCTACAAGTGTGGCAAATTCGGTCATTTTGCAAATGAATGTAAAGTTAAGAAGGTTATTAACCAGCTAAAGATTTCTGACGAAGACAAAGTACAACTCATCCAAGCGTTAGAACTTCGAAACACCGACTCTAGTCAGTCAGATAAAGATTTATCCTCTTCTGATCATGATAGCTCTAGCGACGTTTCTTCTCCAAACATTAAGTTTGGATGCACAGACATCTGTTGTAACAAAATTTCAATGCTTAATAAGCAAGAAAAACAAGAAGAGTTTTTAATGGAATTAATAAGCAAAGTCGATGACCCAGAAGATTTTAGTCATTCATGGTTCGTGACCTTTGATAAAAGTTTCAGACTAAGATTTCCAGCATGGTTTCCAGACTGGTGGGCTACTCATGGCACAAATATTTCTCTTGTTCCTGATGACCTTCGTCAAGTATTAAACAATAGTTTCAAGACCGGTTTTGACCGCAGCCGTTTTGACAACAGGGTTTCCCTATTCTCTTTGTTCATGGCCAAATACAGGGTCCCATGGATTTGAAAATGGAATTTCCAGTTAGACAATGGTGGAATTTACAGAGCCCGATGGGTGAAATGGTGGGACAAATTCAACCACCAAAAGATTATTGATCTAGTTCGTGCAGAATTTCCTCAGAGTTCAACTCCAGCAATCTCTGCATCTTCTTCACAGGCCTTGCCAGACACTCAGCAATTTCCTGAACTAACAAAAGTCCAGGAACCAGTTCAGTCTCTATCGGACATTAGTCCATCTTTCTCCCTTAAAGGAAAAACCAAGTCAGCCAGATCATCCAGCTCGAAGAAGGAAAAATCTTCGAAAACTACCCAGCTTCTGGACTTGGCTCAACAGCTCATGGCTGAAGCAGCGATGCTGCAAAAGAAGAAAGGTTCAGACTCGGACTCGGACGCCTCTGATGCCTCTTCTCAGCTTCCCGCCAATTGGGCACATCAAGTGGAACTCCAAGATGCTCAGGATCCATTTGATTTTTGAATCCACAGTAGTGCATTATTGGCCCATGTGATCGTATCAATTTGCAGAATCATCAGCAGTAGCTGCCATCATTCCTCAGACAAGTCACTATCCATCAACAGTGAAAAGCAGAAAAGTCACTGTTCATTCAGCTTTTGTAAAAGTGATTCCACAGTAGCTTCTCATCATTCAGCCAGCTTTGCCAGCTTTCTTCACATGCCAGCGGGATTCCGGGATCTCAATTGCAAACCTCAATCATTCTCCTCCCCCTATAAAAGAAGAGCTCATCTTCAGAAGAAGAACATAGTTTTTTAAACACAAGGGCTTAATCCCAACATCCTCTCTGTGTATTCAAAAGAACAGAGAACATTTTCATTAGAAATCCAAACACTTGTAATACATATATTATTATCCAGGATGCCTGCGAGCTCCAATTTCTCTGCATTCCTTATCTGCCATTAGGCAAAAGTTTCTAATCTGCACTGCAGTAAGTTTTAATAAACTTATTTTCAAAATCTATCTGCATCATTAATTTTAATTCATTACTTTCATGGAATTATCATCTATGATTAATTTAATTTTCTGTTTTCATGTTATTATCAGTCACCCATGGATGTTTCTTTTTAATCAACCTGAATTTCTTTTAATTCAATATATTGATATGCTACTCTGTTTCTATATGTTTTACTTCCGCACTCTAAATTCTATGGACGGCTTTGCCGCCTGCTGTTAGTTCCGCCCCATTTGGTATCAGTCACCCATGGATGTTTCTTTTTAATCAACCTGAATTTCTTTTAATTCAATATATTGATATGCTACTCTGTTTCTATATGTTTTACTTCCGCACTCTAAATTCTATGGACGGCTTTGCCGCCTGCTGTTAGTTCCGCCCCATTTGGTATATATATATATATATATATATATATATATATATATATATATATCATCAAAGTAGTAGGGTTTTGGTCCCATACTACAGTCATCAATCTTATATATATATATATATATAAATATATAAATGAAAGTATGATGTTGCAATGTTAGCAGCCATCACTCTCTCTCAATGGCGAAGCTACACAGAGGCAAGGAGGGGCGGCCGCCCCTCCCTTCGCCGGAAATCAAGCCTAGGAGCGGTGGTTCCTTTCATCTGGTCTAGTTGGAAGTGATGGTGCTCAGCATGTTGTCAAGGTTTTTGTTGCTGCTATGCAGCATAGTGTTTTTATTTTTATTTTTTTTGGAAAATCCTTAAGTTAGATGAAGCCGTTTCGGTTAGTGATTAGAAAAATTTTAAAATACTTCTTAGGCAATGCCGCAATTCCATTTAGTTGAATACAAAAAAATTAAAGTGGGGACCACTGGTCCCCGTTACCTCTTTGCGTTTACACCATTCAGTCCCACCCCCTTTTGAAAACAAATCGGAAAGCACAGAGGTGCGTTTTGCGCCTCCCAAAATTTTAATTTCTAAATTTATATATTCCTAACTCTAATTGATTAATTAATACGAAATAATTTTGTTTAATTAATATACAATCATAGAGTAATACACTAATATAGTTATTGATTATTAATTAGAGATATGAATCCTACAAATGATTATTGATAAATGAAATTAGAGGTGGAAAAAAATGCCGAAAATTCCAAACCAAACCAAAAAAATCCCAAACCAAAAATCTCAAAAATTTTGGTACAGGAATCAGTCTCACATTTTCATTCGTTCGAAAATCCCAAACCGAACCAAAGTAAAAAATGTATGTATTATTTAATTTTAAATATATATTTTAAATTGTAACAGCCGTTGGATTTGGTTAAGATTTAATCTCAACCATTGAATCCAAATAAAACCCTCACTCAGTCACTCTCTCTCGACCTTACCTCACCTACTCTCTCATCCTCGCCGATTTCTCTCCTCCTCCTTATTTGCCATCTTCGAATCCAGCCACATCACACAAGTGACTCACCTCTCTCTCGACTAACCTCCCTAATCTCTCTCTCTCTTTCTCTCTCTCTTGACTTATCATCCCTCACTGAAAAACATGTTGCAGGAATGGCAGCAGCTCAGGTGATAGCATCGTCAATCCTCACCAAGAGTTTGACTTCGTTTGAAGGACTCAAACCTTCAAACCTTAAGTTCACTCAATCTCAGACTCTCTCTGTCTCTCCTTCTCGAATTTGAAGCTCAACAGTCACCTACCTTCTCATAATCTGACTCCAATAAACCCTTTCCACTCCGACCACCACCACACCTCACGGCTTCATCCCCCACCATCGATTCTCTCCAGTCTCTGTGTGTGTGGGGTTTCAAATTAAGGTTAGGGTTTCAAAATGAGGGCTTGGGTCAGGAGGACGACGCGGGTCCGTCTGACTATCTCTCTCGACCACCGATTCACTATCACTCTCTCTAATTTCAATTTGAGTTTTTAATGTAGGTTCAGATGATTTCAATTTCAATCTAGATGATTTGGATTTTGATGAAGGTTCGGTTTCAGGAAATCCCGAAATATTGAAAATATTTCGGGAATCCCGAAGTTTCGGTTCAGGATCGATCATCGGATTCTTGTCCTGAAAATTTTCGGTTAGGGATTTGATATGCCATTTTTGGTTCAGTATCCCATACCGAACCAGCCCTGAATGAAATTGTTGTTTAGGGTAGAAATTGAATTCTTGATTATTGATTAATTAATTATTGATATTGATTGAATTCTTGTTTTCAAAATAATTTATATGATTATTGGTATTGATTAATTGAATTGTTGGTTTAATTACTTGGTAATCATATAGTATATTTTACTCTAGGATTAAGAGTACTAAGACTTTTTTTCCATTATACAATTACTTAATTAAACGATACAATAATAAATAGTGCTTAAATTCTCCTTCAAATATGCCGGCTAGTTCTCCCTTGAATATTCCGCCTTCCCATTATTAGTATTGGTAAATTATGGACAACATTACTATATAAAAGAATTTGGTTGTTGCCATTTTTTACCCTTGCACTCTTTTAATTTCGCCCCTCCCCTCGAAAATTCCTGACTTCGCCACTACTCTCTCTTACATTCTCATTCTCTCTATCAAAACCCTCATTGAAATTCCTTACCAAATACATACAAAACTACAAAACATTAACATGGCTTCAGAGCCTAGGTTGGATTAAACTAGCTGGGAGTTGTGAAAACCATTCTTTTAGGGAGATTTCGAGTATTCGAAGCCCCATAAAATGATTCAAGAATGAAGAGATGTCTAGATTAAGTAGCAGTCAGCTGAGCTCCCGTTTTTAATGGTGAGAACTATGACTTTTGGAGGATTAGAATGACCACCACTTTCAAGTCACAAGCTTTTTGGAAAATGGTTCAAGAAGGGTATGCGGCTCCAAATTCAGATGATGAGTCAAATGATGATGAAGAGCTCTCTGTGATTCGAAAGACAGTTCTAAGAGATAATGTGATGAGAGATGACAAGTAGCTAGGAATAATACAAGGAGCAGTTTCAGATGCCATTTTTTCCAGAATATCAAATGAAGTGTCATCCAAAGCTGCTCGGGAAATTCTTCAGACAAAATACAGAGGTGACAAGAAGGTAACCAAAGTAAAGCTTCAATCTCTTAGACGTGATTTTGAGTACACACGCAAGAGAGAAGATGAATCCCTTAAAGATTATTTTAATAGGTTGTTTGATGTTGTGAATCAAAAGAAAACTTTGGGTGAAGAACTACATAATTAAGGAGAGACTTGTACATAATTATTAATAAGTTTGACAAGATCCTATGATTCTATGGTGAATGTTATAGAGGAAACTAAGGACATTGACACACTGGATGCACAAGAAGTTATGGTCTCCTTGAAAGCTTTTGAGCAAAAATTAGAGAGGCATGCCAATGTAGCCACAGAGAGGGCTTTTCAGTCACTTAGTGTCAATCCTAGAGAGAGGAGTTCAACAGCTTAATTTTTCTGAAATGAAAACAACAAGAAGGCTAGACCTTCTTACACTAAACATGTGGCGCACAACAAGGGGCTTCAAAATTGGAAGTAGACCTGATGTAGCATCACCACTAGCATTAAAAAAGTCATTAAAATATATTTTTTACAACGTTGCCAACTGGTGGAATCCAACCAAAGCTCCATTTTGGGTATTTTTCCACCGTTTTAAATTATACGCTATTAATGTTCAGAGATTGTGGTTTATATATTTCCAAGGAAGTTATATACACATAAACTGCATAGCAAATAATTAGTAAAAGAGACATCAAATAGGAAAGTTTGACAGCGTTAAGCTATAAACATATATAAAATCTTATTAAACTCCAGTATATCGTTGGGGTACATAAACGAGTCCGATGTGTGATCAGAAGCTCCCATTGATTTACATAATACCTAGATAAGAATCTTTAGGCTATCAGACATCAGTTAATATGAATTTGTAACCAAAACAAGGCAAATACCCGCATAGCTGGACACATTGGACAACAACTTTGATAGAGAATCAAAGCTCTTACAGGAACATATGGTATTCTAGAGAAAGAAAAGAGAGCTAGAAACGCTGGCAGGCCAGTCACCAGCATGTATCCACTTCAATTGTCCTTGACGCGCAGGTGATCCAAGCAAGGCATCATGTAGGCAGCGGGGCTTGCCTGAAGTTCCATGAATTTCTCATATGTCATTCCAATGTACTTTGCTTTTTCGCCTTCCTTTTCTAGCAACTCCGAGATCGGTAGAGCAGGTGTGTCCAGTGCCGGTCCATGTGGTACTGCGATCGATATCCTCGTAGCTGTGTTGTTCACAGTTGCTCGATGCCATACGCTCTTGTACTTGTCGTTTGTCAGAATCTGCATTTGATCGCCAACGTTAACAACAAAAGCGCCGGGAGCAGCTTTCACCAAGACCCATTGATCATTGTGCTTGACTTCGAGGCCACACATATCATTCTGAATCAAGAGTGTCACCAGTCCGTGATCGGTATGAGGAGGAATACCGATAGCCAGGTCGGGCTGTGGGCAAGCCGGGTAGTAGTTCGCGGCCAGAATTTGCAAGCCGCGATCCCAGTTCATGGCCTTCGCAATGTAATCGGCCTCCAATCCCAAGCTCTCCGATATTCCATTCAAAATTTCGGTTGCCACTGCATGGGTTCTTTTACTGAACTCCAATGACACCTCGCTGTATCCAGCAGGTTTGTAGAGTGAGTTGAACTCAGGGTGTGCTATGACCTTGAGATAATCCCTCCAGAGACGAACTTTGTCAATTGCGACGTTGAAACTGGTGCCGCACTTAATAGGGTCCAGCAGGTTCCTTGTTTGGAACTCCTTCTTCTCCTCCTCCGGCAGCTCAAAAAATCTTCGACACGCGTCGATCATTTCTTTCATCAGGCTTTCGGGTACACCGTGATTAATCACCTAAAAGACATCAAGCGCATGGAAATATTAATTTATGTTTCATTACTAATGACCATTTCATTTTATAACTATTTCACTTTTAAGTTTTGTGTGTGTATTTGTGTGTGTGCGGGGGAAAATGTTATTGGCATTCCAAAAATTTCATTCTACACTCTTCATAAGTGTATTTTTCTTTCTAAATATAGAAAGTTTGGAGTGTAGAATGAAAAATTTGGAGTGTCAATAACAATTTTATATATATATATAGGAATCCCTTCCCAAGAGGGATCCCCATTTTTCAAAAAAAATAGGGATACCCTTTTCGTTAGACTTGGCTTTAATATAATTTTGTGGTTAAGATTTTATGGCCTGTGATTTAATCTCAACCACAAAATTTCATTAAAGCCAAATCTAATGGTCAAGAGGGTATTCCTTTTTTTTTTTTTTTAAATAGGGATTGAGAAGAGGCCTCTATATATATATATATATATATATATATATATATATATATATATATATATATATATATATATATATATATATATATATATATATATATATTGAAAGTTAAAAGGTAAAAACCTACTAGTAACGATTTCAGTTTTATATTTTAACCAGAGTGTTTTACAAAAATCAAATGTTGAGTAATATATATGTACTGAAAATGACGAACCTGTGAGCACTGTTCTAAAAATTGACCTAGGCGGCCACCTAAGCGGCACCTAGGCGCTAGGCGGTGGAGCCCTGTCCCGATTTTGGGCAAGGCGTTTGGAAAAATCGGTTGGAAGCTAGGCAGCGCCTAGGTGGGCTAGGTCGGCGTAGCGGCTCCTAGGCAGAGAGCTAGGCGGCACCTAGGCGGTCCTAGGCAGTTTTTTTTTTATATCTATATTTTTTATTACTTGTGTGCTTTTTTCCTTTTTGGTTTCATGGTGGTATATTCCTAATTTGTAAATGATAGATTTACTACAAGTTCATCCAATACTTATGGAAATAGTGTACCTAATTTACATTTTATCATTATTTTATTATCCATACAAGTATAGTTATTTTTTAGGTGTAAATAAGCACTTATGTACAAGATATATAATAAATTTACATAAATCCACCTAGGCGCTAGGCCCCTATCCGCTGCCGGACTAGCGCCTAGCGATTTTTAGAACATTGCATGTGAGTGTGAATATACCTGAAAGAAGCCCCATTCTTCGCAAGCTTTGCCTATTTTTTGGATCATTTGTGCCCGTTCATCAGGGGAGGCAGAGGTGAGAAGAGCAAAATCAATGATGGGGATTGAGTGTTCTGGGTCGTTTTCATCTCCCTTGTCGTTGGGATCCATGGTGTAGGTGTACTCGGAAGGTACATAAGTGAGAGCATCTGAGTCGGCCACGGTTTTGATGCTTGCTACCTTGGGTTCAGATGCGTCCACTGAAGTCACTGTAGGTGCCATCGGTGAAGGGAAAGAGGAAGAAGCAGAGAATACCAGTCTTAATTTGTATATCCAGAAGAAGGGAAGTGAGGGAAAGGAAGGTTTACTGACTTATAGTGGTGTGGAGAAATATGGAAAAAGGAAATGGTATTTATAGAGCAAGATGGCAGGATAACATATAACACTTAGGAAATATTTACACCGCAAGCACTCATGACCCGACAAGGTGGAGCTTTTTTCAATAAGCTGGCCAAAGCTGACCACCTAAGTTTCAAATCTGTTAGTCAAACAACAATAAAATATATGAATACATAACATATATAATTATAGTTAATCTACATGTATATGCAATATGGTAATTCTAGGATTCCAGATTTTGTAGACCACATCTAAATTTTTTCTTTAAGAAAAATGATAGAAAGTCTAGAATTTTATAAACCACATTTAAACCATTCTTTTAATATTAGTGAGACCACATCTAAATTGTTGTGCCTCTACTTCCGTTCAAAAGATCATTGGGATGTGATATAGAAAATGTGGTATTTCTAGAATGAGGATCCTCTTCGGTTCATTTTTGTGAGGATTTGGATTATTCTTTAATCTTATCCGTTTATCATAAATCGTGCGTTCAGGTTTTTTTTTTTTTTCTGAAAGGAAACGATAGCATTTTATTCAGAGAATGATAAATCAAACTTCATGGAAGAGGGCCTCCACAATCACATCCGGAGGCTCCAAATCAACAAAAATCACTAGAAAAGGAAACAGCCAACTTGGCCATACTATGTGCCGTAACATTAGCAGTACAACGCACATAACACACCTGCGAGTCCACAAAAACCCGCAAAAGAGCATGGATATCTTCCACCAGAAGATCAATTAGTGAAGACCCTTGGATGCGATTGCCAATAGCCTGAACCACCTGCAATGAGTCACTCTCCACAATAAATCATGCCAAATTCCTATCTGCAACCCACTGAGCACCCTCATGTACAGCAAGTAGCTCCACCATAGTAGGGTTCAATGCCGGGGATATTTTACAAACAAAACCTCCAACATAGCTATCGGCTTCTTCGCGAAATACCCCACCCACACCTCCCATATTTGATTCAGCAAGGAAAGAGCCATCAACATTAACTTTTACCCACTCATGTGGTGGGGGACTCCAACATGACGGTGCTTGAAGTGAACGGGAAGAGGCGACAGGTACAATGAATAGAAAGTTTAAAATAATTTCTGACCGTACGTGCAATCATTTTTTGTCATGCACTATTTATGTTTAATTTTAAATAAAAAGTTTAAAATAATTTTTGACCGCACGATGTACAATGAATAGACACGATTAAAGGATCCCCTAGATCTTCACAAAGAGAATCCGAAGAGAATCCTCATTCGCATTTCTAGCATCACCTTTTCTTTAATTAATATAAGTATGGTCTACAATATAAGTTCGACTCACTTCTATTGAAGAAATGGTCTAGATGTAGAGTACAAAATGTACTAGTAGAACGTAGAGAAACCAAAAATTTTCAACAAGGGACTGCCTATGAACATGTTATATAATACATTCACTATCAAATAGTGAGAAATGCAACTAGAAAGACACAACATCATATTTAGTCGTTAAATAGTAGTGAAGAAAATAGACCAATATATTTTTATAAAGAACCTAAAATCCATAATCCAACCGTCATCTGGTTTAGATTTAGATAATTTTTTTGTAGACATGACCTTTGAGAAAAGATATGAAAGATAAACGATTCGGATTGTTAAAATACATTAAAAAATGAACATCACAAAAACATGTGATAAAGATGTGTGAAAAATGATATCACGGTCTATCCCTATTAAGTAAATACATATAAACTAGTGAAATGTGGAAAATATGCTTTATTTTGTTTTGTATTCTTAAGATGGAGGAGAGATGGGAAGGATGTATGCATGTATGTAGTTGATGAGAAAATTAGAAAATTGTAGGAATCCATTTCAATGGGCGTGGGATTAGGGAAACCAGAACCGTGTTCAGTTGGAAACTTTGACAACGGAGGCACCGACGCAAACCAATGAAGCCAGCATATCATCGTCATGTGCCTCCCCCCTTTGAGCAATTAATAATACATGCCTCGTGCTCCTTGAGGTCAATAATTGATCAAACAAGGCGGCCACCAGAGCCAATAAACAGTACCTTGAAATCTTTATATATAAATCTGACAACCTCTTTTGGCCTAAGCTTCACCAAAAAAATAAAAATGCCCCCAAAATAAAAAATTTCAAAAGTAACCCAAAATAATGCATTAAATAATGCAAGAGTATTTTCGTCATTTTAGTAGTATTTTTTTAATAATTAATTCTTTTTGTACAATTTTTTTTTAATTAGTACCTCACAATAGGTTAGCAATGATGTGATTCAATCAGTTGTTCATTAAATATTATTTTATCTATTTTTAAACATGTTCAAAACATCTTAAGATGCGTGTAATGCCGGTTATAAAAAAGGTCATTCGCACGCGTATAATAATGTGATTAAATAAGTTATCAAATGATTGTTTTTTTTTTTTTTGAATAAACTATATTATCTACACTAAGGGGAAGGGGTGGGCTTAGCCTCACAATAGGCTAGAAATAATATGATTTAATCAGTTGTTTATTAAATTTTATTTTTTCTATTCAATTAGGAATTTGAGAGATTTTAATGGAAGATTTGTATTATTTTGAATGCATTTAAATTTGAAGATTTGTATTGTACACTATACAGATCTCGAAATTTAAACTCATCTAAAAATGAAAGATAGAGTGATAAGCATCACTATCACTTAGTATGTCATTTCCTTTGGATCTATATAGCGGGATTTCCTTAGCTATGGCGTTTTCTACTAGAGTAGTCACCTCAAGTTTCCCTTCAGTGCCCTTTTCTTCCCTAGAAAATTCAAATGGGCAAACAAAATCAGTGGTGGTGAGCAACTTTTGGAGATAAAGGACGAACACCAAAAGAAATCAAAGTCTCCCTCACATGATGAATGATGTTTAATTATATAATTAAGTAGCAAACGGATTCTGGGTAAATGACTGGGTGATGCAAATTTGACTCTCTGATCGGTCTTTCTTTCCGATATTTATTTATTTGGATATTTTTTATACAATGGTATTATATAATTAAAAGGTGGAGAAATAATTACTAACTATATATCTAACCCACTAACGCTATAATTTTATTAAAAAATAAAATAAAAAAATAATTCAGTATCGAACTCATCATTCACGATATTCAAAACTAGAACTTCACATACTATTGAAGATGAATAAACTATTTTTTTCGTTCTTTATAATAATATATAAGAGAAATTTCAATACATTTAATAAACTACTAGCCTTTTCATGCATGCGCTTACGCGCATGCAAAATGCATTTTTTGAATCAGCGCATGCTATGCGTGACTTGCACGTTTTAAATGTATTTATATGCATAAATTAACAAAAGAAAAGTCAAATATTTGAAGTAAATGAATAATTTTAAATCATGCTAGAAAAAAAAAACCCTAATAAACCAATTAAAGCAGCTGAATCCGCATAATAAAATCGGTCTCTATTGAATTTATATTAAGAATAGAGAAAATAATATTTAATAAACAATTGACTGAATCACATTATTGCAAGCTCATTGTGAGGCTAAGCCCACCCCCTCCCCCTTAATATAGATAATATCATTTGTTAAAAAAAACTAATAATAATCATTTGACAACTAATTTAATCACATTATTATCCGCTTGTGAAAGACCTTTTTTTATAACCGGCATTACACGGCTCTTAAGATGTTTTGAATGTGTTTAAAAGTAGAGAAAATAATATTTAATGAACAACTGATTGAATCACATTATTGCTAGTGAAACATCCCACATCGTCCAGGGGAGTGGATCCTGTAAGCCTTATATGTATATGCCCATCTCTTCCTACCACGAGGCCTTTTGGGAGCTCACTGGCTTCAGGGGTGAGCTCCCAAAAGGCTTCGTGCTAGGAAGAGATGGGTATATACATATAAGGCTTACAAGATCCACTCCCCTAGGCAATGTGGGATGTTACAGTTAGCCTATTGTGAGGTACTAATTATTAAATGGGCAGTGTTCGCTACCATGGTTCTGTGTAGGGGACTTCAATGAGGTTCTTAGTCAAAGTGAGCAGTTGGGAGGGAATGCACGGGGTGAAAGGCATATGGCAATATTTTGTGATGCGATGAATCATTGCAATCTGGTGGACCTAGGATTTGTAGGGAATGAGTATACTTAAGGTCAAAATAGTGAGGAAATGCTAAGTGTTACCTTGATTGTGGTCTTGCTACACAGGAGTGGCACAAGGCACTAGAGTATTGCATTTAAACCCCTCAAAATCTAACCATTTGCCTCTAGCGGTGGAGGTTCATACGTCTATCACGGTGGGACAACGGAAGGAGAAGCGAACTTCTTTCGAGGAGATATGGTTGGTGGGTGCAGAGTTTGTTCCAAAGTCAAGGCGACAAGGATGGCGTTACTCAGATGGCAGCGTAGCTCCCTTGATAACACTAGGAAGGAGATCGGTGTAGTTCGTGACAAATTGGGTGTTCTTTTCGAACAACCCTATATGGATCATGTTGTAGTGAAACAAAAGAACTTAATGAAGGAACATGATAGCCTACTCTCTAGGGAGGAAACTTATTGGAGGCAACGTTCTCAGGCTACATGGTTGAGGGATGGAGACAGAAATACAAAATGGTTTCACCGGAGGTCTTCTAATAGGAAACAGAATAACCATATTAAAAGGCTGCGGGATGTGGCTGAGGTTTGGCAAGATTCTCCCTAAGGTATTGAGGATACGGTGTTGCACTATTTTTCCAACATTTTTACTTCATAGGGGGTGTTGCCAAATGCCCTTCACTCCGTGACCGACGCGGTTGAGCCTTGTATTACTTTCGAGATGAATGAGATCCTCGTGGCCTCTATCACGGCTAAGGAGGTTAGATGTGCTTTTTTCCAGATGCATCCTTCGAAATCACCTAGTCCTGACGTTATGTCATCGTTATTTTATCAAAAGTTCTGGAATATTGTAAGGGAGGATGTGGTGTATACAGTTTGTGAGTTTTTCTCCACTAGGAAGCTTCTTAAGGAATTGTGTTTTACATATGTCGTTTTGATTCCGAAGGTTAAAGAGCCTTAGGACATGACTCAGTTACGGCCGATTACATTATGTAATGTTCTCTACAAGATTTGTGCGAAGATAATTGCCAATCGTTTGAAACCCTTTTTGTCTAAGTTGATTTCGCCCTTCCAGAATGCTTTCATCCCCAAACGATTAATCTCTGATAACTCTCTGGTGGCGGCAGAAGTGGGGCATTTTTTACACAATAAGAGAAGTAGGAAAGATGGTTTCCTAGCTCTTAAACTGGATCTTAGCAAGGCCTATGATTGTGTTAAGTAGCGTTTCTTGGAAGCGAAGTTGTGTCGTCTAGGCTTTGAGAAAGCATGGATTCGTCTTGTTATGGCATGCGTCTCTTCAGTCTCATATTCATTCTTGGTTAATGGTGATGCAAAAGGGTATTTGGTATCATCTAGGGGCCTGAGACAAGGTAATCCCCTCTTTCCATATTTTTTTTTTAATTTGTGTTGAAGGACTATTAGCTTTCATTGCGCAGAAGGATCGGATAAGGGCGTTTCAAAGGATTCGTATTGCAGAGTCGGCCCCGTGTTTGCACCATCTTCTCTTTGCAGATGATAGTTTTATTTTTGCCTGTGCTTCACTAGAGGATTGTGCGGTTGTCCAACGCATTTTGGATGTGTATACTCAAGCATCGGGTTAAGCCATAAACTTCCATAAAAGTAGCATTGCTTTCAATGCTAATGTTGGGCTACCTTTACAAGAACAACTAGCTTCCTTCTTAGGGTACAAAGGGTGGACAGACATGATCGTTACTTGGGTCTCATGTCCTTTGTTGGGAAGAACAAGAGGCAAACATTTTCTTTCATCAAGGAAAGGATTACTAAAAGGCTCAACAGTTAGAAAGGAAAACTCTTAAGTAGTGCGGGGAGAGAACTACTTGTTAAAGTTGTCACTCAAGCTCTTCCGGCTTATGCTATGTAAACTTTTCTGCTTCCGAATACTTTTTGTGAAGAACTCCAGCAATTAATGGCCAAGTTTTGGTGGAGTGGCAATATTGACGCTCGCAAAATTCATTAGATATCATGGAATAAAATGTGTAAGCCGAAGTCTGAAGGGGGGTTAGGTTTTTGGGATCTCTATGCTTTCCATCTTGCACTACTATCTAAGCAAGGGTTATGCTTAGTGCAGCAGTAAGACTCCCTTGCCTTGCAACTATTAAGAGCTAAATATTTCCCAAATTGTTCCTTTTGGGAAGCAGTGGAGCACCCTACACTTCGTATTGTTGGAAGAGTATTTTGAAGTCCTATTTTGTTTTGGAGGATGGTACATGGTGGGCCATTGGCAATTGGGCCTCAGTGTCAGTTTGGTGGGATCGATGGATTCCTCGTCCACGGACATTTAAGATTTTTACACCACCACCCTCGTCTATGGAGGATTTGATGGTGACTGAGTTGATTTTACAAGAAGACAGAGCTTGGAGTTTTGAACTTCTAAAAGAGCTGTTTAATGAAGAGGAAGTTCGTTTAATTAGCTTCATTTCATTGAGTTTTCGTTGGGCGCCAGATAAGGTCATGTGGCATTATGATAAAAGGCTTGTTTCTAGTAAAAAGTGCATATAATATGGCTTTGGAGAGGTGTGTGCCAATGGATTTGATGGCTTCGTCGTCGTCAAGTGGTGGGGCATATCATGGTCTTTGGCATGTTATTTGGAAGGTTCGGATTCCACCTAAGGTTAAGATTTATGGATGGTGTGTTAGCAATGATATTCTTCTTACACGAACAAATCTTGCTGCAAAAGGAGCACAGATCGAAGTTTTGCGCCCTTATTGTGATGCCCCGCGAGAATCACTACAACATGTACTCTAAGATTGCAGCTTCACTCAAGCAGTGTGGTGTGCAGCCTCGTTAGGAGTGGGTGTGTCGGTTTCCTCCACAAAAGCTGATAAGGAGTAGTTGCTGCACCTACTCGAACAGAAGGGAATTGATTTTGATGTTGTTTTGATGATGTTATGAGCTCTTTGGATGGAAAGGAATAAGTTATGGGAAAGGCAACTCTCAGATCCTATGGAAGTTACCCAACACACTCTCAATTGGTTGCAGGAATTTCGCCAGGCTAACCTTTAGCCCAGCCATGTGCAACTTCCAAGACTACTCAAGTGGATGGCCTCTAGTGATTGGTGGTTTAAATTAAATGTCGAAGGTCTGCGAATATGACAGAGGGGGTTGGTGCTGAGGGTTTTATGGTGGCTGGTACGTGGCATTTCGAGGGATGTTTGTCAGTGACGCAGGTTGAATTGCTTGCTATTAGGGAAGGGTCAAGCTTGCATCTCAGTTTGGTTTTCTTCAAGTGCAGGTTGAGAAAGATTCTGTTGAAGCTATTGAGGTGTGCAAGAGTCATCTCGTGGACCTCTCCAACAATGGGTTTTATAGTTATTGAATACAGGAGCTATTAACAGAGTTATTGACTGAATACAGGAGCTATTGACAGTGTGGCTCATTGCCTCGCTAAATTAAGTTTAGTAGAAGGTGCTTCAGTTAATTGGTTTGAGAAACCCCCTAATGCTATTAAGGTGCTTCTCAACCAAGATATGTATGCTCCTTAAGTTATTTTCAATAAAATTATCTTATTCACTTTAAAAAAAAAATTAAAAAAAATTAAAAAAAAATTTCTAAAAGAAAAATGTTAGGAAGATCACAATTTACATTTAGGTGTAACATTAATGTGGTAAGTTATGCGTATATGTCACGTCAATTAATGAATTTATCTTATTGAATGTCAGTTGCATGAGTAATGCAAGGTGAACGACATTTATACAACATTAGTATAACATCTCATGTGATAAGTAATATATACAACCAACATTTAATGAGATAAATTTATTAATTGACCTGAAATGTATACATAACTTAACACATCAAATGATACACTAATATAATATAAATATGTGACCTTTCTAATTTGTTTTATTGTATACACTATTTGTCACATAAGATAACATTTCTAATATAATATAAATATGTAGTTATTCCTTGTTGGTGAGTCGTGACATAGCATAGCATAGAGGATTTAGTTGTTAAGTGGAGCCAAGAACAAAAAGAAAATAAAATTGAGATGAAGTTGAAAACGACCTGCGAAAGAAATAAAAAAAAGTTGTTGGTTGGTTGATGGAATTTGTCGTGGATTAATTCAAACTCGAATATCAAAATTCCAATGACGATTTGGACTTGGAGAACTATGTTGATGGAACGTACCAAGGACGTATTATGATGACTTTGACTCTATAAAGACAGAGTAATACTAAAGAGATTCTCTATTTAAATTATATTTTGTAAATCATATTGCGTGATTATTAATAATTAAATTTATTATAAAAATATTGATTAATGTATTTATTTTGTAGTGGTGACATATCATATAATCACTATTATAAAAATTTCCATCTAGCTCCGTCTAGGAGCTAGGGGCTAGATACCGTCTCAATTAATCCCAAAACATTTAAAAATTAAGAAAATGCACCTAAACTTGCTTAGGCATCCGCCTAGCCCATCTAACCCATCTAGACCCGCTTAGGTCGTGAATCTCACTTAGATAGAAAATCGATTTTAATTTTGTATTTTATTTTTTCAATAAAATATAGGAAACTTATTGAATACTTGAATGACACACCCCATATTTTCAATATGTTATAATGTTTTGTAGTCTATATGTTCATTTCATTTTGTAATTTATGTATCCCAACACAGCTATGTTTTTTTTTTTTTAAATATAAATAGACGCTTATTTATATAATATGTAATGAACTTACTTAATCCGCCTAGGCGGCTAGGCCCCAACCCACTGCCCAATTAGCGTCTAACGTCTTTTAGAACCTAATTTATAAATTTCATCTAAAAAACTTGATCTACCTAATTTCAATCTCCATCTTAAGCTAGATTTGGCTTTTATCCAAACAAAGAATTTTTATCAGAACATATAGCATGTAAGTGGTATCAATATTGAATTAATCTGCAATGATCTAACTTTCTTTTATGTTTCTCCATTCGTTCATGATTTTTGTCTGGTTTTTTCTTTGTTGAACGGTGATTCTTATAGCCACTTAATACCTTCTTTTTTAATTTCGTATTTAATTTAGGTTTGTTGATTTGGTGTTTTATGTATTAGTCAAATGTGTTTGCTTATCCTGAGCGAAAGATTCAAACCAAATTAGTCAAGGAGAGATGACAACAATGTAAGCCATATAAATGTAGAAAGAAGAAGGCAGCAATATGAACAGGAAATTAAAATGTTGCAGCACTTCTATGTTACTATTAGAAATCAAATCAAGTCAACGGTGCATGGTTTTCTGACGAAAGCTGTCATCCTCTCTTGGTACATGATCAGTAGCTGGTCTAAGAGGATGATCAGTGACATTGGGATTGAGACAAGGCTCAGACTCTTACGAGAGGCAACATTGGGGTATCTTCCGGGATTTGAAATTAGGGCAAAGAGAAATTGTTCGAGCATATTTTCAGCCCCTCCCTGGGTTTCTTACGAATTCAGGCAAACATTAGAACCCACTTTGACTGGATTTTTATTGCAACCTAAAGGGTTCGTGCTTAAAGGACAAGAAAGTAAAGTGTGCAAATTATTTAAGTCATTATATGGACTTAAACAAGCACCAAAACAATGGCACAAGAAATTTGATCATACTTTGTTGACACATGGGTTCAAAATAAATGAATCTGATAAATGTGTCTACATTAAGAGTAATGATAAAACTTGCGTTATTGTCTGTTTGTATGTGGATGATATGCTCATAATGGGAAGCGATAAAGATGTAATACACAAAACAAAGAAAATGTTGAATTGAAGTTTTGACATGAAAGACTTAGATCAAGCCGATGTCATTTTAGGAATTCAAATTAAGAGAAATAGTGAAGGGTATGTCCTTACACAGTCCCATTATGCAGAAAAAAATATTACGAAGGTTTGGTCAATTTGACTGCAAACCTGTTGTAACTCCTTTTGATGATGGATGCAAGTTGGAGAAAAATAAAGGCAGTGCCATATCTCAACTTGATTATTCTTAAGTAATTGGAAGTCTAATGTACTTGATGAATTCAAGTAGGCCCGACTTAGCTTATGCAGTAAGTTGGCTTAGTAGATATACAAGTAATCAGGCACAAGAGCATTGGGATGCTTTAGTAAGAATGTTAAGGTATTTGAAAAATACACTTGACTACGAATTACACTACACAAAGTATCCACCTGTTGTAGAAGGCTTCAGTGATGCCAATTGGATTTCTGGCACTATAAAATCCAAGTCGACAAGTGGATATGTTTATACCTTGGGAGGTGCAGCGATATCTTGGAAATCTTCTAAACAGAAATGTATAGCTCGTTCCACCATGGAGTCAGAGTTTATAGTTTTAGACTTGGCTGGAGAAGAAGTCGAGTGGCTCAAACATTTTCTGGAGGATATTCCAGTGTGACCAAAGCCTGTAACTATTATATGTATACGTTGTGACAGTATGGCTGTGCAATCAAAGGCCAAAAGTCATGTATACAATGGAAAGTCGTGACACATCAGGCGTTGGCATAATACTTATAAGAAGTTGCTCTCCAATGGAATAATATCCATTGATTATGTAAAGTCAAAGGAAAATATAGATGATTCTTTGACAAAAGGCCTACCAAGAGAGCAAATATTATTTACATCGAGGGGAATGGGTCTCAAGCCAATTCAATGAATTAGACTGGGCGGAAACCTAACCTAGCTGATTGGAGATCCCATGGTCTAGGTTCAATAGGTAAACTGGTTGAGTTTGATTTAAAAGTCGAACACACAACTTACCCATTCTTATGATAAAATGTGTGTTGTCTGTTGAAGTTCGAGGGGTTATGTTTTATACATTTAATGACATTAATATCTTGTTTTCAAGAGGAATATGGCAGACTAGGAGTAAATGGGGCCGCATTTATGAGAATTGAAATGGCTAAATTCTCTAAAGCTCTTTCAAAATCTGGGATCTGTTCAAGGCCAAAATGAACACAACCGTATGAATTGACGTGTGGCAAACATGATATGTGTGTAGCATATTGTCTCAGTTTACTACTGCGGTGAACAATCCAAGATCTTCCACATCCACTGTGTCAGCAAGTAACCCCAATATGTTTTCACTAAGGTAAGTTCAAGTCCAAAAGACAATTCACCCGATGCATATCATGTCTATTCTCTCTCAATTTTAGGCAGCCTAATCATACATTTGCATTCAAATGTGGGGTATTGTTGAAAATTTTGAGTAGAAATTTCATTGGCCATTCTCAAAAGGTTTACTCACTTTATAAGGCTTTGTCCCTTATAGATAGTTATTAGAGTGATAAACCATGAAGAATGAAATTGGGCTCAACCTTAAGGTTGGGCTTTGGGATGTACTAATTAATTGTATATTAATTAATAATTAATATATAATTAATTATCAAAAGATGGGCCTTGGGCCTTGGGGCTTTGAAAATTAAATTCTTTAATTAATTATTTTTAATTAATTTCGAATTTAATTAAATTATTTTTTATATGAACAGACTCATCTTTTCAAATGAAGCCTGAGATCGTATGAAAATATATGAGAAACAGATGGAGCTACACACCCCTTGCGTTGAACAGTCGCCTCCCAAAAACATGTCTTTTGTGAACAGACATATATTCACTATAAATACATGCATCTGCATATCATTCAATGCACTGCAAATCAACAATCCTTATATACCAAGCATACTGAGAGTACCACAAATAAATTCGCCATAAGGCTAGTTTTCCGGTGCTAGAATTCTAACTTAAATCGTTGAATCCTGGTGAAGCAGACGTCTGTACAACTACAAGCACTGAGTGGGGACGAAATTTCTGTTTCAAGGACATTGCAGTACGTAAGCCTCGATCTTCTATTTCTCTACTTAAATATTATTTCATTCTGTATATTCTCTGTACTATATTTATTTGCATTTATTATTAGTATATATAAGTTTATCACATATTATTGGCATATTTCCAACAATCCACACCATTACAGAATTGATCTAATCACTAGCAGCACATGGAAAATGTGATTTTAATTCAAAATCTCCAAATCGAAACCTTAATTTTAATCCAAAATCCCCAAATCAAAACCCTAATTACAATTCAAAATCTCAAACCGAAACCCTAATTCACTTTCAAAACCTCCCAATTCCGTGAAATTTCGAAACCTAATCCCCACTTCAGAATCCCAAATCAAAACGTTAATTAAATTTGACAAATTAAGGTTAAATTTCTTATGTTGTGCACTGCAGCCATCGGAGCCTTGGAGGGGAAACCGTGAAAGACAGAGAAAAGTGTCGAGAGAGAGACTCGAGTGAAAGGAGTCTCAACAGAGAGAGAGCCAATGTGTGGTGAGGTGTCTCGTTTGGGACTACTTTAAAAAGCAGTTATGCTCAAAAACATTTGCAATAAATGTGTTGTCACATTAAGCACTTCAAGTGTTTTTTGAATCCAAAAATACTTTTAACTTTTTCTACCAAACATGAATAAAAACCCTTTGCTACTTAGTACTACGGTCTAGTGGTATTCCTCTTTTACTTGTAAGTGAGAGGTCTTAGGTTCGATTTTCGCCAAAAGCGAGTTTGAACCACATTATTGCTAGCTCATTGAGAGACTAAGCCCACCCCCTCCCCCTTAGTGTAAATAATATCATTTGTGCAAAAAAATTAAAAAATAAAAATCATTTGGGCATTTTAAAAGAACTTCTAAATAGACCTTTAAGTTTTAGGAATGATATTAAACTGTTTTCTCTTCTCGACATTATAATCTATAGTACAATACCTTGGCATATAAAATGTGCAGGATAAAATTGTTTACGGGCACCATATATTGTCACCCTTATTACCAATTTCCAACTATATTTAGGGAAAACAGCAAAGGATCAAAGTTAATGCAAACTCCAATTCAATTCTTTATTATTCAAAATCTATATAACGTTTATATAT
Organism: Pyrus communis; assembly: GCF_963583255.1. Classification (NCBI taxonomy): domain Eukaryota; kingdom Viridiplantae; phylum Streptophyta; class Magnoliopsida; order Rosales; family Rosaceae; genus Pyrus; species Pyrus communis. The sequence continues at coordinate 31,147,646 of NC_084804.1, forward strand.
AGGATTTGAAACTCAAGCTCTCTTACAACAAAAATAGAGGTGGAGTGCTACTAGACCATTTGATCATTGGCAATCTAATTTATTTCAAGTCATGAAATATGATACAAACTATTAATAAAGCGTTCATGTCATAAAAAAAGGGGCAGAAATGGTTATGGAAGAGGTTGAAAATCTTCCAGAGGTTGTAGAAAGCGTGGCAATTTTCGGAAGAAGTAGCACATGAACTCCCTCATGATAGCAAACTAAAAGAAACTGTTTTGACCGTAGAACACGCTTCCAAAGTGGCAGCTCACGATATAGATGAAAGCGTATACGTGACATTTCATATTTCTGACTCTGCATCTGCAAAAACATATAGAGAGATGGAAGAATTGAAGCAATAACTGGGCGACACGAACAAGACTCTTGTAGCAGTAGAGCGGCAGTTAGAGCCTGTTATCGATAAGACTGCAAAAAAAAAAAAGCAATGAATAATTCCAAAGAAAGAAAGTAATCCAAAAGAAAAGCTCCATATCCATGCTATTTCTTCCAGTACAATTTCATGATCACAGACATTGACAAAGGTATGATCAAACTCGATCGTTCAACTTGTCTAAAATCATCTGCTATTCTGACTGCGCATGACTGGGTAAACCACCTTAGTCTGGGAGGGGGACTAGGAGGGGTTTAGGCCCGATCCAAGCAGAAGGAATGGCAGGTGTCGCTAAATGAATATCATGTTTTCTAGAAGTCAATATACATCCTTTTGGATTTATATAGGCCCTTTGCAATTCCACTTGGTAAAGAAACAGTCAACATATAATTAACAAAGTCAGCAGTGAATAATAAAATTTGATGCATGGTTTGGAGAGACATATTTCACTAGTATATTTTTCTTCAAATTATCACCTAGATTAGCAAATGGCATATTCGACGTAAACATGAAGGGTGGGGAAGAGATAGTCAAAGTTCCCAACTGCTAATGTGTATATATATTCGTACCGGAAAGGAGAAAAAATGACTGGTAGCATTACAGTGAACATTGGTGACTGTCCTGGTGCTTTTGCAAACTCTTGAGCATGGTCACTTTTGTAAATGGTGAACCGGACATATCTTACTGCAGGGATCCGAATTTACAGATATTGATCTCAGCAATCAATCCATCCATAAAGCCGCAGAGCTAAAAAACCGCACTTCTCAAGAGCAATTGCTTGAGTATGATTCCATCTTTAAACAATTTGTTTTCCTCATCCAGTCGGGGCATTCTTCCGCAGTCCCTGAAGGGCGAGCAAGCTGCCATGCAAGTATCTTTTGTTGCTGCCAAGTAAAGGATACATTAGCATTTATGTATCCCAACACAGCTATGTATTTTTTAAGTATAAATAGACATTTATTTATTTAATATGTAATAAACTTACTTAATCCACCTAGGCAGTTAGGCCCCAGCCCATCGCCCAACTAGTGTCTAACATCTTTTAGAACCTAATTTATAAATTTCTTCTAAAAAAAATTGATCTACATAATATTTATACGTATTTATGGCATAAGTTCGAAAGGTTTAAAGAGGAACTGGCCCATGTCGACCCTAGCTAATTAAAGAGGAGGTGGGGAGGTACGCAATGAAAATGAAATGTCACCTTCCATGCATGTTGTTCTTTTCTTTATTTGGGCGCCCGCCGTTGGAGAATAGACTTTTATACCGTATATGAGATTTTACACTTAATATTATCGATGTTTTTTGTTACAAAAACTTAATATCTAGTAATATGTAGTTTTTTTTTAACAAATAGTAATAGGTAGTTAAGTTGAGTAGCTTGCCTTATGTTTCTATTTGGATTCAAATTTACACCATCTACCTGTGCAATCAAGGCCGTTGAGTGATCATAGCTCTCAATCATCGGATAGAAAAGTAGAGATAATTTTTGTCATTATTAAAAGATAATATTATGGTTTTTATCATAATAATTATCTTTTAATATGAATTATCCTAACATCTTCTTCAACCAAATAAATAGGGTGCGAATTATATTCTGAAGCAAGTGGTTCAGTTTAAATTGAGTTGGGATGTGTGTGGACGTGTGGATTGGATATGCTGCAAGATGATATTAAAGATGCAGAAGCCTAGATAGGCTTGGCTTTTGGGGGTGATATGATAAGCTCAGGATTTGATGGTGATGGAGTTATGATGAGGTAAGAAGCCTAAATAGGCTAGACTTTTGATTATGAGTTTGAAAAGTCAAGATGGGCTTTTATCTTGTTTGGAAAGGCAGCCATTTGGATGAAAGGTTGCAGACTTTAGATGAACATGGAAATAGTGACGTGATGTAGCAGGAGGTTTACCATGCATGAAGAGATAAAAGATTATGATGGTGGGACCGAATATCCTTGGTAGGATGCTAAGAATTTTAGTCAAATGGCAACACCTGTAAGACTTGGAGATAAAATCACAGTATATCAGGTTGCTGCAAATGAACACGTGGCTTTAGTTTGCGTGAGATGGTACGACTAAAGCATGGGCTTTGCCCTGCGTAACATAAATTGCCTTATGAGTTTGAAAAATGATTGGATTCTGCAACAGATGTCCAACAAGTGTCATCCGCCAAAGCCAGTATAGCAGTATTATAAATACAAGCTAGCGTGCACCATTCGAGGGACCTCCAATTCAACACACAAATTACCCTGCGCAAACCTCTCAAACAACTTAAGATTTTTTATTTTCTTTTTCCGCCGACACATTTACAGTTTGGATAAACAACACTGTGAAGGCAACCGGCGAACACCTTCAATTTAGATAAACAGCACTGTTGTCGTAGAATCAATCGACCGCGAAGCACCTTCAATTCGGATAAACAGCACTGCGTCGAGGCCGACTGGTTATCTATCCAAGTCTCGGTCGAGAAGGATTTTCGAATCCTTATTGGCAGAGGTCATCTCATTAGCCCTCTCGGCGAAGTGAGGCGTTACCAGGTTACTACATTCGGCACCCTGGGAGCCGAATTTGATATTGAACTTCGCAGAACTAGTAGCCTTGTCTTCAGGCTCTAGAACCCAAAGGCCGAAATTTGTTCATTCCTCGGCCACAATCGCAAGATAAAGAAGTCAGCAACGCAACATCAACAAATTTTACTCCTCGGCCAAGCTCGGCCGATGAGTTGGCAGGCCCCACATCAATCGAAAGATGGAGTTAGCTCATTAGTTACTCGGCCTGCGCGCCATGTAGGCTTTGTAATTTTTAGGGTCAACAGTTTCATACATGAAGAATTAGTATTTGGAAAAACCTACATTAGTTGCAGTTAACGAGAAGTGCTGCAAACCTAATCTAATCTCAGTCTCTATCTTAAGCCGGATTTGGCTTTTATCCAAACAAAGAATTTTTATCAGAACATATAGCATGTAAGTGGTATCAATATTGAATTTATCTGCAATGATCTAACTTTGTTTTATGTTTCTCCATTCGTTCCTGATTTTTGTCTATTTTTTTCTTTGTTGAATGTGATTCTTATAGCCACTTAATACCTTCTTTTTTAATTTCGTATTTAATGTAGGTTTGTTGATTTGGTGTTTTATGTATTAGTCAAATGTGTTTGCTTATCCTCCATGTTCAGAGAAAGAGGAAAAGATTCAAAACAATTGACTGGATATATATCTTAATTTCTCTAGGTAGTTAAGTTCGCAATCCCACGTAAAGTTGAATGGATTAGCTTTGGACCTATAATAAGGATGAATTTGACAAATTTTAATAAGTTTAAGGACATCATTTTCACCTCGCGCAAAATTTATGGACCAATCGGCAAGTTACTGTATTTTTAAGCAGGGACGTGCTCTCATTTTCAACAGTCACAATTATAACGAAACTGTCAAAGTATGAACATTTGACTTGTCGATCACGTTATACTCCAAGTCGTTCGATAATGAAATTTTATTTCCAGTTTTCATTTTATTTGAAAACTAAAATCAAAGGAAGAAGAAACAGCCAATTTGACCATACAATGTGCCGCAACATTAGCAGTACAACGCACATAACAAACCTGCGAATCCACAAAGCCCCGCAAGCTAACACATATATCTTCCACTAGAAGATCCATGGGTGAAGATAAGTCTGGATGCCAACAACATGAACAAGCTACAAAGAATCACTCTCCACAATAATTTGAGCCAAATTATGTTCCAAGGCCCAACGAACACCCTCACGAACAGCAATTAACTCCACCATCGTGGGATTCGATGCAGGGGATATTTGACGAACAAAACCCCCAGCATAACTACCGACTTCATCACGAAATACCACACCTACACCTCCCACATTCGACTCAGCAAGGAAAGAACCATCCACATTAATTTTCACCCACCCAAACTTGGAGGGGGGCGGCGCTGGGGAACTCCAATGAGACGGCGCCTGCAATGGACGAGAAACTGACCTGGTTTAGCCTTAACAAATTCTACAAGTTGCAGCTTGGAAATATGAGAAATTAAAGCGGATTAGCCACTTTTTCCTCCCAAAGCAGAGAGTTCCTAGCATGCCAAATACCATGCAGGATCATGAGCACCAGAGCTAATTGGTTTATGGATAACTGCTCCACACATAGCGACATCCAATCACACATTGAAGCATGAGCCGAAAGCCTTAAACCCATATTTAATTGGGAAGAGGCGAACACCAAATGAGCAAATGGACAATCACTGAACACATGTAGCACCGACTCCGAAGAGGAACTACAAAGAAGACAAATATTGTCCACGGCTACTCCCTTAAGCTCCAAGTTGGCACGAGTAGGCAAGATATCATGACAAGCCCTCCAAACACACATTTTCACTATACCAGGGACATTAGCCTTCCAAAGAGCTTTCCACAAAGGTACCCTACTCAAACTCGACTGCGAAGAGGAAGCCTCAAATTGTCGGTTGAAAGCAATTTTATGAGCACTTTTTACCGAGAACAAACCTTTCGAATCGTACTGCCACATTAATTTATCTGAATGAAGTCTACAGCCTAATGGAGTAGCAAGAATCCACGCTGTCTCACACGGAGGAAATAATTCCTTAACAAAATTAAGATTCCATGAAGCCGATTCCGCATCAATTAGATCAGCCACAAACTCCACACCACTAACCGAAGAAGGAGGCATGAGAGGGTGAAAAAGATGGGGTCGCTCAAGCCACCGATCATACCAGATCCTTATCAAATTACCATTCCCTACCCGCCAGCGCAATCCTCTTTCAAGGATTAATCTAGCTTCCAAGATGCCTCACCTGTGGATGCAAATTTTCGCCTTCTTCTTCTTGGACGAAAATGCACCTGCAAAACAATTAACACATTAGGTCAAGGCCAAGAGCCTCACGCACCCACGCTGAATGAGGGGCTTTGGCCGAAAAACCTCTAATGCCAAAGTTAGAATTTGAGGGAAAAGTGTTTAGAGAATTTGGAGAATTTTGCAAGAGGATTCAACTTAGGTTTTTGGAGAAAATGAGGTAGTATTTATAAGGGTGCGGTCGGCCCCCTTTGGAGAGATGGGAACCGGCCACATATGGTGGTTTTTGGGTGTAATTGCAAGATATTATGTCAAAATAATATCATGCAATCAATTAGGAAATTAATTAGAAAATTAATTAATTAATTAATTAATTAGGAAATTAATCAATTAATTTAGGTAATTAATCGTATTTTGAATGAATAATTGAAGGTTACCTTGCGAGGAGGATTTGATGAGGATGGATGAAATAGGTTTTGAATAAATACTCATTTTGATCACTTTTGACCTTGATTGTGCCATGATTGTCCGCCGCTTGCGCATAGAAGTTCCGATGTGCCTTGAGGGTAATATTGTCCTTTTTCACCCCGAAAGTACATGTGTCGCCTCCATAATTTTCTTGATTAATTTCTACTCCACAAATGTCCCCACACCTGCTGAGATGCTTATAAGAAAGGGCAACAATGTAGAGATCTCCAGCTTTGATGCATATTCTCACTTGGACTTGGAATTAGATTCTTCTAGGAAAGGGAAATAAATCACCTCCAATGCCTATTTAAGTCTACCTTAAGTAGGGGATTAAATCAACTTCGGAGGGCAATTATTTTTCCCTACAAGAAAGAAAGAAAACTAGAGGATATTTGTTCCCCCTCCCCTAGCATTCTTCTTTGCTTGCTTGTGCAAAGAACTGTCTTCCATTGATTTTTTTTATTTTATCTACACAACACTAATGTAAGAAAAACTTAATTTTCCTTATCTTTTTGTTGGGTGGTGCTGCCACGGAGCAACCGTCTGGGTGGTGCGGTACATTGGCTGGCAGGGGCCAGGAGTTGGCTCGGTATGGGTTGAGGAAGTGGTGTGGCATGGGCTACTGCTTGTGCTACAAGGCTTGACTGAAGCCAAGGGCTGGCTTGACATGGGCCGAGGAAGTGGCGTGGCATGGGTCACGGTTTGGGCTACCTCATCTAAGCTACTTACCAAAAATTAGGAAACTGCTTAAGTTTGATTTCTCAACTGTCGTAAATGGAGCAGTCAAGGATGAAGCTACCAAGATCAGAGCTGTTAAAGATGAAGTATCGGATGAGCGAACTGCTAAGTGTAAAGTGGCTGTTGCCCCCTGATCATTTGATGCCTAGTTGGTCTTCAAGCATTCGATCTTTTGGGCTATGTGGCCTTCTCACACCGGATAGCTTACCCAGATGGGTGTTGGGGAATTGGTTTATCCTCTCGCACTGAAGAGCTTAACTAAATGGGTGTCGGGGAATTAGTTTACCTTCTCGCATTGGAGAGTAATCCGCACTAGAGAGCAATTAGTTTAACCTCTCGCACTGGAGAATATGGGTGTCAGGGAATTAGTTTACCCTCTCGCACTGGAGAGCAATTAGTTTATCCTCTCGCACTGGAAAGCGGCCCATATGGGTGTTAAGGAAAACTGGACTACTGGACAACTGAAATAATCCTTAGCTTGAGAGGCCTTGTTTGGCAATCTGCTTAAGACTTCGAACTGCTTGTGGAACCTGCATAAAGGTGCAAGTGGGAAGCGCATCGTGCTGCTATCGAACTTTCTCCAAGTATTGTGCCATAGTTAGATTTCATCGTGTGCCATTCTGAGGCTTGGTTGGTGAACAATTGAGAATCATAATGGATTGCAAGCTTATTCACCACTAAATTTTTCTCTAACAGAGGCTGCTAATAAAGCCTTGTCTTCTGCTCCGTCGTTTGATTCTTTGAAGTTTGGAATGTTATGGGCTTGGTCGGCACGATTAGAAGCCACAGGGCAAGATCGACAGGGCTGGGAGCCGTGGTGCAAGATTGGCACAGTTAGGAGCCATAGTGACAAATCAATGGCTACCGGGAGCCATGGAGCAAGTAAGCACAGCTGTGAGCGCAGAGCTGGGGCTGGCTTAGGCCAGGTTGTGCGCAGCAAGAGGAATTAGACTACTAGGTTCGTGATGCTCGACTACTGGTGATATGCTGCTTCAGTATTGAATCATCTAAAGTGTTAAGAACAAGGTCTGCCCCCGGTTCTTGGTGGTTGGGCTAGTGTGTCATTCTGGTACTCGTCTGCCCCCGGTGCGCCATTAGGCTGAATACTGCATTTATCGGAACAGAAGTAATCTTTGTATTCAACAATCTATGTGGAATAGTCTCATCTGCTCCATCTTGTCAATGAAAGGTGACTCGTTTATGTTCGTCATGTCTCGGTGGAGCACCTCATCAGTAGCTTCATTGCGCTGGAAATCACGCAATCGTTTGGTCATGAGTCTTTCAACTTCTTCCTAAATTTTCCTCTAGTGGGGCAGCGGAGCTTCATGCTCCTTCTGTCATTACCTATTGGTCTTAGGCTTTTTTTCCATGTGTTTGGCTCTTCTATGTCGCGACTGCGATACAAAAGGTACGTTCCTAGCAGGCGAACAAATTACTCGCAAGCTGCCGGTTGAACTTGAGCCAGATTGTGTGACTGTTTCTCTCCGCCCTTCATGCTGCCAACTCCAATATGAGGTGGTGGATGCTCTATGCGGGCCTAGCCGCAAATGAACATTTCGTCTAAAAGGTTGCTCATGTTGTTTATCGGAGTGTGGCCCCAATCGTGAGTGTATGTTTGCCCATGGGCCTAACCAAGAATGCACGTTCCTCTATGCACTAAGATGAAAGTATACGAGATCTCAGGGGCCTAGTCGGGAGTGTACACTGCCAGAATGCTCGGTTCATAACTGGTCGAGTAGCTGCTTGCTAGGACGCTGCTGGAAAGGTTCTTCGTCTACCTTTGTCCTGCTTCGAGACACCTTGTCTGGGGCACTTTATATCTTAGTGAGCTGCAAGAGTTGATTCACCAAGGTCGTCTGCTGTGCGAGGGCGCTCGTCAACTCTATGACTTGTTGAGACAAGTGTTGTTCACCATTTGGGTTGGAAGAGCTTGGATGGAATGCATCTCCTTGAGTAGTGGAAGTGTGGTTGACTCGGGGCATGAGATTTGAGTTAGGAAATGCCAAATCCGAGGAAAAATGGGGTGAAAATGTCCCTGGTTCAATTGTCGGCCCAGAAATTTGGAACCAAGACAGTTAAACCGATCTTGGACCGACTTGGGCTGCTTGGGACACCATGGGAGTGGGCTGGACCATAGGAATGGGCTGCGGCACACGTGCATGTTGGGCCTGGGCTTGGCTCATGAGCACGCCAGGCTTGCACCTGCCTTGGGCCCACGAGCATTGGGCTGCTTCTCCTGCCGCATCTACTTAGGCTTGCTCTGCTAAGGTAGTGGCGTGGGCTTGAGCTTGTGGCTACCTCGTTGCTCGCTGCTCACCGTGGGCTTGCTACATCGCAAACTCCATCACTTGATTTGGATCTTTAAACGTAGGAAGTTTCGTTCGTTGTGGTTTCCAAATTTCTTGTCATTGTACTTTTCTTTTACGTTTATTCAAAGAATTTTTTATATGAAAAAATTCTAAGAATAAGAACGTACGAAAAATCTACGGATGAACAAAAAATGAGAAACCTTGAATGCGAGAGTCTTCTTCAAGCGTGTGAATCAAACTATCAATGAAAGCACCAATTTATGGATGAAAATTTCCCCCTTCTTCTTCTTGGACGAAAATGCACCTGCAAAACAATTAACACCTTAGGTCAAGGCCAAGAGCCTCACGCACCCACAATGAATGGGGGGGTCTTTGGGCAAAGAACCTCTGATGCCAAAGTTAGAATTTGATGGAAAAGTGTTTAGAGAAATTGGAGAATTTTGCAAGAGGATTCAACTTAGGTTTTTGGAGAAAATGAGGTGGTATTTATAGGGGTGTGGCCGGCCCCCTTTGGAGAGACGAGAACTGGCCACATGTGGTATTTGCAATCAATTAGGAAATTAATTAGAAAATTAATTAATTAATTAATTAATTAGGAAATTAATCATATTTTGAATGAATAATTGACGATTACCTCGTGGGGAGGATTTGATAAGGATGGATGAAATAGGTTTTGAATAAATACCTATTTTAATCACTTTTGATCTTGATTGTACCATGATTGTCCATTGCTTGCGCGTAGAAGCTCTGGTATGTCTTAAGGGTAATATTGTTATTTTTCATCCAAAAGTACACGTGTCGCCTCCATTATTTTCTTGATTATTAGCCTTTAATAATCGGAACACCAAAGAGTCTGGATTCTAAGCCAGCCGCCACCCTTGTTTGGCAAGAAGCGCAAGATTGAAATCATAAAGAGAGCAAAAACCAAGACCACCTTCATCCTTTGAACGACACGTATTTTCCCATGACATTGAATGGATGCGTCGGGGGCCTTCACAATCACCCCACCAGAAACGGCAAAGGATACTCTGCAGATCCTCACAAAAGGTCTTCAGAAGGAGAAAACAGTTCATCGAATGAATGGGTAGAGACTGCCTAACCACCTTTATAAGGATCTCCTTTCCCGCAGCGCTAAGGAGCTTTGCTTTCCAACCTTTCAGCTTTTTCCAAAGACAATCCTTAATATAAGAAAACCATTCAGAACGATTGCGCCCAAGCACAATAGGCAAGCCAAGATAACGGTCTTGCACATCCACACGAGTTACACTTAAGAAAGCAGCCAGTTGATCTTGACTATGGCGTCTAATATTAGGCGAAAACGATACCGCACATTTCTAAAATTTGATGCACTGGCTAGAGGCCAACTCATAGAAGTGTAATATTTGTTGAAAACTAAAAACTTATTCGTTAACTAATTTTAGTTTTTTAATGAAAAATGTAAACTGAAACAAAAAAAATTAAATGTTACTTTTGTAAGCATTATTATAATAAAATATTAGCAATTTCCACGCATGTTATGTATGTGATTAGTAGGACGTTATTGTAGTAGATAATCATGGTGCCACGAGGGTAACCCTAGTACTATAAAAGAAATCCCCTTAAGAGGAGAGCCTCTCATTCCAAACTCTATTACTCTCTCGACGGCAAAAGCATTCTTCTATATTGTAACCTACATTTATATAATAGAAACTGGAGACTACGCCAACGTGAACGTAGCCTCGATTCAAGTGAACAACGATATATTCATGTGTTCTTTTGTGTGTGTGTGTGTGTGTGTGTGTGTGTGTGTGTGTGATTTACAATTAGATCTTGCATCAACAAAAGCTATTACATCTAATTTCCATTAGTTTAAGTTACGTGACTTGCACAAGACACTTTAAGAATAGTACTATCATTTTCTTGCCCATAAACCCCTAACATTGGATATGGACTTCAAATTTAGCTTCAGGTTTACCCTTCAAAGTTGACAATCCCAACTTCCTTTTTTCAGTATATGTGCCAAAAAGCTTCGACTATATAAGGGCTACAACATCTCACGACGACAATTAGGCACACAAAAAAAAAATACAAACTTAAGGACAGGCGGCGAGAAGGAAAAGACGGGCGGTAGAGATTGATTTCCTTTGCGGAAGAGGATTCTCTACCCTACTAATATCTCTACCCTTCCATCTCCTCCTATTTGAACAGTCACGGTTAAACCACGTCAACATCTTATATTAATTTTTGTATAGGGATAATAAGACAAAAAATAATGTGTGAGAGGAGGGCATGGAAATAGGAGGGTAGAGAATCCTCCTCCTTCCTTTGCTTTTCTCTCCTGACGGCTTGGGTTTATGACCGCCCACCACCATTCATTAACAAAGAAAGATTTGTTATAAATAGGTAAAAGTTAGAGAGATAACCTTTCTATGGACATGAGCGAAACAGATGCAAAATATCACACTATAACTTTAGTAGCTATAACATAAAAAGGATGACAGATAAAGAGAGGGAAAGATACTAATATTATTTCTCTTGCTTTCTTTTGCAATGCATTTGATAACAGACGGAGTGCTCTATTTATAGAGAGACTCCCGTAACTATAACCATCCACAAAACAATGATGATACTTTTGAAAGTATCAAATACTATTCCTAAGTCTTGTTCTTTTTTATGGGTATTCATTCATTCATCAATCCATCAATTTTACAATAAGATTATCTTTTCTTACGTTGTTGTTTAGGAGGGAGTGGAGAATATTTCATCAGAATAGTACAAGTCATAACAGCTAGAAGTCTCACTTCATACCGACAAAAATCAAGTACCATAGCTGCCCTAATGGACTAACCTGTCTTTCTGGTTTCTCTTACTTTTGACAAAGTGCTCTAGAAGTGTCACTTCATTCCGACTAAAATCATCAAGTACCCGCCCTAATGGACTAACCTGTCTTTCTGGTCTCTCTTACTTTTGACAAAGTCCTAACTGCTAGAAGTGTCACTTCATTCCGACTAAAATCATCAAGTACCATAGCCGCCCTAATGGACTAACCTGTCTTTTTGGTTTCTCTTACTTTTTTTTTTTTTTGAAGAAGAAGAAGAAGAAGAAGAACTCTCGTTTCTCCTACTTTTGACAAGAAGGAAAACACATTTTTTAGGTTTCACCTGATAGTGATACTCCTCAAAAGCATTTGCAATAAATGTGTTGTCACGTTAAGCACTTCATGTTGAGAATCAATGTCAATTGTAGGTGAAGTAGGTGGATGTTGTAGGTGAAGTAAGTGTGTGAGGTTGGTGAAGTAAGTGGAGGTTGTAGGTGAAGTAGGTGGATGTTGTAGGTGAAGTAAGTGTGTGGTGTAGCTTTCATTTGGTTTGCTATAAATACCCAAGTCCTCAAGCATTGTACATCATCCAAGGAAAAACAAAGCCTAAGCTAAATAAGAAAAACTTTGCTAATTAGTTTGTTTTGTGAGCTTTCTTTAAGAGTGTGCTCTATTTTCTTCTTCTTGGGATCATTAGAGTTATCTTGGATACTCTTCTTATTCAACAATTGGTATCAGAGCCAAGTCGGTCAGGGATCGTTCTTGGT